>NW_007726957.1:303777-308216 GCF_000696425.1 Galeopterus variegatus
TTTTTTGAATGGATGGTATGTACTGTTTATAATTCTATTTCTTTATGCCAAAAATGTGAGATATTGTATCATAATTAATCAATAAGGTCACACATTTTTTGAGTTTTCCCCATAAGATTTCTGTTAGGCAAACCTTAATGTCATGGCTGTTTAGCATCATTGCATCAACTCCGTTATGTCTTTAGTGCCTATTTCTTGGACATGGCTCTTTTCTACATACAGAACAAATGAGGTGAACATAACTTATGCCGTCTAAAAGCTTACAATATAAAGCAGTCAAGAACGGTTTAGAAAATTCTAATAAGGGCACATAGAAAGACAAAGTTGCCATTTAGCAGCACTTATTTCATACTCTCTCTCTCCTCAAGCCTCCAGATCTCCTTTCTCATACTCACTCTCAGCTTTCTTGCTTCTAGTATAACTGAGAAAATATAAGCCACTCAAAAAATTCCATATCTTCCCATCACCAAATCTACCAGCCTTTCTACATCTGTACTACTTATTTTTCTTTCCTTCTTTCTATTAAAAAGAGATTTACGTCCCTGCTACTATATAACATCAGCTTTTTCACCTAGGTAGGCTAGATCCTCTGTCTTTTCACTTCTCTTATAGATTTACCTCTTTCAAATACCCTCCTCCTTTCTTAGATCATTTTTTCTTTTTCTCTGGATTTTCTACATCAACATACACTCAGGGTAGAACATATCTTTTCTTGATCCCCCCATGCTCCTTCAACTTCAGTTCTATTTTTTTTTGCTTCATTTTATTGCAGTCTTGAAAGAGTTGTCTATACCTGCTGTCTCCATAATTATCTGTTCCAATTTTCTCTTGACTTCACTGAGGTTTTTGTTTTCTAATACTTCTAAGAAATTTTTTTTTTGTCAAGGTCACCAATGGCCTCTATATCACCAAATCCAATGTTCAATTATCAGCATTCATTTTACTGAAGCTTGAAGCAGCATTCAACACAGTAAAGCATGCAAATAGTAAAAAAAAAAGAAAAAGAAAAAGAAATGCAATAGATATACAGATAAGCGACCACTTAAACCAGCTTCTTGTGTGATCCCATCAGAGCGTAAATCTGACATCCCATTTGCTTTTGTCTTCCTGTAGCCTCCCATCACACCTACTATCAAATCCAAGTTCTTTACCGTTGTTTTCAATACCATGCATGATGACCTGTCTGTGTTTACCTTTCCCGTCTCATCTCCCACTGTTAGCCCCTAATGCACTACTCTCAAGGCTTGCTAGCTGCCCTGCCATTCCTCAGACCTGCCAAGCATGTTTCAGCCTCAGTTCCTCTGTAGCTCTTCTTGGAATGTTTTTCCTTCAGGTATCTGCATGACTTTCTCCCTCACTTCCTTTCAGTCTGTGCTCAAATGTCTGCTCCTCAGAGAGGTTATTTTGTTGTTTTTAAAAAAAATTTTTTTTATCAAATCAAAAATGATTATACATATTTTTGGGGTTCAACACTGAGATATNCTTTCAGTCTGTGCTCAAATGTCTGCTCCTCAGAGAGGTTATTTTGTTGTTTTTAAAAAAAATTTTTTTTATCAAATCAAAAATGATTATACATATTTTTGGGGTTCAACACTGAGATATGTTGATCAAATAAATATTACTAGCATATATATTGTTACAAATCTCAATTATTCTTTATGCCTCTTGTCCAATGTCTCCCCATTCCCCTTTCTCTCCCCCTCCCCCCTCAAATTACCCTAGATTTCTTCTCTCCTTCTGAAAGAATAATGGTCACTCTATTGATTTGTTGCCTAGATGATCTGTCCAATGCTGAGAGGTATGATCAGGTCCCCCAATATTATCATAGAGCAGATGCATCTTCTGTCACTCTGAAATGGGCCTTGTGGAGACATCCTCTTCTTTTCTTTATCTCTGCTGGTGACTCTCCTTGTGTCAATGCACTCCAGTGGTAGACAGACCATCTGCATGGTGGTTGTGGTGTTTAGCTGCTTTCATGGCAGCCATGGTTATTGTCGTGGCTGTGGTGGGCCACCCACATGGAGGTGATGTTTTTGGCATGCTCCTTGGTGCTGGCAGTGTGCCTGATTATGCAGGCCCCGATGAGCTGGTGTGGTGTGCCTGGTCGTAGGAGGGGGGGTCCGGTTCCTTTCTCCATGACTTGGGCCCCAGGTGGACCCCGAGGTGCTGGAATGGTGTACCTGGTTGTGAGAAGGGGCTCCAGTCCTCTTCTCCATGACTCGCTTTCCTGGGCAGGCCCTGAGGCATTGGTGTGGTGTGCCTGGTTGTGGGAGGGGGGATCTGGTCCCTTCTCCATGACTTGGGTTCCCAGGTGGAACCTGAGGTGCTGGTGCAGTGTGCCTGGTTGTGGGAGGGGGTTCTGTTCCCCGACTCTACACCCTGGGCCCCTGGGTGGGGCCCTGGAGGCACTGGCAGTGTGCCTAGATGTGGGAGTAGGGTCCAGTCACCTTCTCAATGCCTTGTATCTCTGGGAGGCCCAAAGGCACTAGCATGGTGTGCCTGGTTGTGGGGGGTGGTCCAGTCCCATTCTCCATGCCTCGCGTCCCCGGGCAGGCCCCGAGGTGCTGGTGTGTTGTGTTTGATTGTGGGAGGGGGGTCTGGTCCCCTTATACATGCCTTGGGTCCCTGGGCAGGCCCTGAGGCACTGGCATGGTGTGCTTGGTTGTGGGAGGAGGGTCCAGTCCCCTTCTCCATGACTCGGGTTCCTGGGAGGGTCCTGAGGCACTGGCGTGGTGTGGTGGCTGTGGTGGGCCACCCACATGGAGGTGATGTTTTTGGCATGCTCCTTGGTGCTGGCAGTGTGCCTGATTATGCAGGCCCCGATGAGCTGGTGTGGTGTGCCTGGTCGTAGGAGGGGGGGTCCGGTTCCTTTCTCCATGACTTGGGCCCCAGGTGGACCCCGAGGTGCTGGAATGGTGTACCTGGTTGTGAGAAGGGGCTCCAGTCCTCTTCTCCATGACTCGCTTTCCTGGGCAGGCCCTGAGGCATTGGTGTGGTGTGCCTGGTTGTGGGAGGGGGGATCTGGTCCCTTCTCCATGACTTGGGTTCCCAGGTGGAACCTGAGGTGCTGGTGCAGTGTGCCTGGTTGTGGGAGGGGGTTCTGTTCCCCGACTCTACACCCTGGGCCCCTGGGTGGGGCCCTGGAGGCACTGGCAGTGTGCCTAGATGTGGGAGTAGGGTCCAGTCACCTTCTCAATGCCTTGTATCTCTGGGAGGCCCAAAGGCACTAGCATGGTGTGCCTGGTTGTGGGGGGTGGTCCAGTCCCATTCTCCATGCCTCGCGTCCCCGGGCAGGCCCCGAGGTGCTGGTGTGTTGTGTTTGATTGTGGGAGGGGGGGCTGGTCCCCTTATACATGCCTTGGGTCCCTGGGCAGGCCCTGAGGCACTGGCATGGTGTGCTTGGTTGTGGGAGGAGGGTCCAGTCCCCTTCTCCATGACTCGGATTCCTGGGAGGGTCCTGAGGCACTGGCGTGGTGTGCCTGGTTGTGGGAGGGATGTCCTGTCCCTGGCTCCCTACCTTGGGTCACTGGGAAGGCCCTGAGGCACTGGTGAGGTGTCCCTGGTTGTGGGAGAGGGTTCTGGTCCCTTCTGCATGACTCGAGTACCTGGGCAGGCCCTGAGGCACTGGCACGGTTTGCCTGGATGTGGAAGTGGGGTCTGGTGCCCGGCTCCAAGCCACCAGTTCCCAGGCAGGCCCCAAGGTGCTGGTGGTGTGTCTCAGCCGGAACTAATTTTTTGTCCTTTGCTTACTTCTAAAAGGGGGGATCTTCCTGTGGGAACCAGTACTTGAGCTGTGTGGTTGACCTAAATTGCTGCTTTGTTGCTGTTTCCCTAGGGAAGGCTTTTTGTGCAGCTCAGGGTTTAATGGTTGGTCTTATAGGTATTTCCAGCTCTCCAGAGACCCAGTGGATCTGGATTGTGTAGAAACTCTGATCTGGGCTTGAGTTTTTTCATCAAACTGTGCCCAATGCAATTCTGCATTCCTGACCAGTCTCCTCTGAGTGGTCCTGTGCTGATTGGGGGATGGGTTGGCTGTCCTTGCTGTGTCTCAGTGTTCTCTCTGTGGGCCTGTCTCCCCCACCACCCGTGCTGCAAACACTTCCCATGGGATGGGCCCTGTGCTCGTCCCTTGTGATGACTCACCAGCCTCTGAATGGCTCCCTTTTTTCAGTTGTTCTGGCTCCTCACTCCTGTGTGGGTCCAGTGGAACCCTGTTAGTGGTCTTGCTGTCCTGAGGGCCACCAAGACCTTCTTCTCCCCTGCTGCCTCCAAGTAACTCCATCTGAAGGGCACAACTGCAGCTTCTGCATGGCTCCTGCTCCATGTGCTGATCAGCTCCAGCTTTAAAGTGGCCACATCCTGAAACCCTCAGAGCAGTTTTTTCTTTCTCTCATCGTGGTTTCTCCCTCCTTCATGAACTCCATAGGTCTCTCCTCCTC
>NW_007726957.1:309219-315403 GCF_000696425.1 Galeopterus variegatus
AGGTCTTTCCTGACCTTTTTCTTTGACACGCTCTTAGCACTTACCCTGTCTTATTTTGTCACAGCCTTTACCACTACCTGACAATGGATTATTTATTACCTGTCTTCTTATCACTTGAATGGAAGCTTGTGAGGGTAGGAACTCTGTTTTGTTTACAGTTTATTTTTTATTTTTTCACTATTTTTAATTTTATTATTATTTTTATTTATTTTTTAAACATTTACTTATACATATTTGTGGGGTACAGTGTATTATTTCAATACATGCATATACCGTGCAATGATTCTTTTAGGGCAGATAGGATAGTTTTGTACCCATTAGTCCACCACTTCTCCTTCCCTCCCAAACCCTCCCCTCCCAGCCTCTAGTAACCATTATTCTACTCTCTACTTCTATGAGAACAAGTTATTTTGTTTTTTTTATTTAGATTCCACATATGAGTGAGATCATGCAGTATTTGTCTTTCTGTGTCTGACTTACTTCACTTAACATGGTGATTCCCAGTTTCATTCACGTTGCTGCAAATGATAGGATATCATTTCTTTTTATAGTTGAATAGCATTCCATCATATATATGTACCACAGTTTGATTTTTTTTTTTTATCCATTCATCTGTTGATAGGCATTTAGGTTGATTCCATCTCTTGGCTATTGTGAATAGTATTGTGATGAACATGGGAGTGCAGGTGTCTTTTTGATATATTTATCTCACTTCCTTTGGGTATATACCTACTAGTGGGATAGCCAGGTCATACAGTAGATCTATTTTTAGTTCTAAGGCATTCTGAGGAACTTCCATACTTTTTTCCACAATGGCTGTACCAATTTACATTCCCACCAGCAATGTAGAAGAGTTCCCTTTTCTCCATATCCTTGGCAGCATTAGTTATTTTCTGTCTTGTTGATAATAGCCATTCTAACTGGGGTAAGATGATATCTCATTGTAGTTTGAATTTGCATTTCCCTAATGATTAGTGCTTTTGAACATTTTTTCACGTGCTTTTGTTCATTTTTATGTCTTCTTTTGAGAAATGTCTATTCAGATCCTTTGCCCTTTTTAATTTTTTTTGTTTGTTTGTTTGCTGTTGAGTTGTTTGAGTTCCTTATATATTCTGAATATTAACCTCTTGTCTGATGTTTAGTTTTTAAACACTTCCTCCCATTCTGTAGCTTTATTGATAGTGTCCCTTGCTGGGCAGAAGATTTTCAGTTTGATGAGTCCCATTTGTGTACATTTGCTTTAGTTGCCTGTGCTTTTGTAGTCTCACTCAGAAAAGTGCTGCCCATTCCCATTTCCTGTAGCATCCACCTTTGTGTTTTCTTCTAGCAGTTTCACAGTTTCAGATCTTAAATTGATCTTTAATCCATTTTGAGTTGATTTTTGTGTATGGTGAGAGATACAGGTCTAGTTTCAGTCCTCTGCATGCGTATATCTAGTTTTCCCAGCACCATTTATTGAAGAGGTTGTTCTTTTTCCACTGTATATTTTTGGCTCCTTTGTCCAAAATCAGTTGGCTGTAAATGTGTGGGTTTATTTCTGGGCTCTCTATTCCATTCCATTTGTCTGTTTTCATGTCAGTACCATGCTGTTTTGGTTACTATAGCTTTATAATATATTTTGAAGTCAGGAAGTATGATGCCTCCAATGTTGTTGTTTTTCTTCAAAGATTGCTTTTTCTATACAGTGTCTTTCGTGGTTCCATACATATTTTAAGATCATTTTTTATATTTCTGTGAAGAATGTCATTGGTATTTTGATAGGGATTGTGTTGCATGTATAGATTGCTTTGAGTAATATGGACATTTTCATGATGTTAATTCTTCCAACCCAAGAATGTGGTATATCTTTCCATTTATTTGTGTCCTCTTCAGTTTTTTTCGCAATGTTTTATAGTTTTCATTGTAGAGGCCTTTCACCTCCTTGGTTAAATTTCATTTTTTTGGTAGCTATTGTGAATGGAATCACTTTCTTGATTTCTTCTTCAGCTATTTCATTATTGGTATATAGGAAGTCTATTGATTTTTGTGTGTTGATTTGGTATCCTGCAACTATACTGAATTCATTTATTAGTTATAATAATGTTTTGGTGGAATCTTTAGGGTTTTCTATGTATATAATCATGCCATGTGAAAATAGGGATAGTTTGCTTCCTCCTTTCCAATTTGGATTCCCTTTATTGCTTTCTCTTGCCTTAGTGCACTGGCTAGAACTTCAGGTACTATGTTAAATAAGGGTGGGGAAAGTGGGCATCCTTGTCTTGTTCCAAATCTTAGAGGAAAAACCTCTAATTTTTGTCCATTCAGTATGATATTAATTGTGGATTTGTCATAAATGCCTTTATTGTGTTGAGGTCCATTCCTTCTATACCTGATTTGTTGAGTGTTTTTATCATGAAGGGGTGTTGGATTTTATCAAATGCTTTTTCCACATCTATTGAAAAGATCATATGGTTTTTTTCCCCTCATTCTGTTGATGTGATGTATCATGTTTGTTGATTTTTATATGTTGAACCATCTTTGCATCCCTGGATGAATCCCACTTATCATGGTGAATGATTTTTTTAGTGTGTTGTTGGATTCTGTTTGCTAGTATTTTATTGAGGATCTTTGTATCTGTGTTCATTAGAGATATTGGTCTGTAGGTTTCTTTTCTTTTTTTTTTTTTTTGTCATGTCTTTTTCCGATTTTGTTATGAGGTTATTGTTGGCTTCATAGAATGAGTTTGGAAGTATTCCTTCCTCCTCAATTTTTTGAAAGACTTTGAGAAAGATTGGTATTAGTTCTTTAAATGTTTGGTAGAATTTGGCAGTGTAGCCATCTGGTCCTGGGGTTTTCTTTGTTGGGATACTTTTTATTACTGCTTCAATCTCTACTCATTATTGGTCTGTTTAGGTTTTCCTGTTCTTCATGATTCAACCTTGCAAAGTTGTATGTGTCCAGGAATTTATCCATTTCTTTTAGGTTTTCCAGTTTGTTCACATGTAGTTGTTCGTACTAGTCTCTGATGATCCTTTGTATTTCTGTGGTATCAGTTGTAATGTCTCCTTTTTCATTTTTGATTTTATTTATTTGAATCTTCTCCTTTTTTCTTTGTTAGTCTAGCTAAAGGTTTATCAATTTTGCTTATCTTCTTGCAAAACCAACTCTTTCTTTCATTGATTTTTTGTGTTCTTTTTTAAGTCTCTAATTCTTTTATTTCCGCTTTGATCTTTGCTATTTGTCTCCTTCTACTAATTACTTCCAGGTCTTGTGAGGCAAGATACACCTGGGCTGTGTGGAAATTTTGGCCTGAGACTGAGTCTTTCCAGCAAACTGTGCCTCCTGCAGTTCTGTTGCCCTGACCTGTCTTCACTGAGCGGGCATGTGCCGATGGGAAGGCAGATGAGTGGCCCACTGTACAACCCAGTGTTCTTCCGGCAGGCCACCCTCTCCCTGCACTCCAAATGCTTCCTGTGGGGTGGGCCGTGCATGGGTACCTCATGATGACTCACTGGCCTCTGGGTGGTTCCTGTGTTTAGTTGGCTGCAGGCCCTCACTCCTATGTGGGTGCATGGGAACTCTGTCAGTGGTCTCGCTGTCCTGGGGGCTGGTATGGTATGCTCTGAGACCCTCTTCTCTTCTGCAGACTCCATCCAGACAACTTCATGCAAAGCGCTCAGCTGTGGCTTTTGTTGGCTCCTGCTCCATGTGTCCTGAAGCTTCTTCCTGCTCTCACAGGGCTGGCCCTGAGATGCTGGATTTGACATGGTTGGAGCAGTTTCTTCCTTCTCTTGGTTTGGCTTCTCACACTTTCACGAACTCCATGGGTTTCCCCTCCTCTTCTTCCAAGCTTCAGTGGTCCCAGGTTGGCAGTCTTTGCTTTTTTGATTGATCAGTTATGGAGGAGAGTGGTGTGTAGGACCATCAATTCCACCATCTTTTTTTTTTTATCCTGACGACATCCTGTTTACTGTTTATTAACCAGCACTCAGAAAAGTGCAAACTCCATGGGTTTCCCCTCCTCTTCTTCCAAGCTTCAGTGGTCCCAGGTTGGCAGTCTTTGCTTTTTTGATTGATCAGTTGTGGAGGAGAGTGGTGTGTAGGACCATCAATTCCACCATCTTTTTTTTTTTTTATCCTGACGACATCCTGTTTACTGTTTATTAACCAGCACTCAGAAAAGTGCCTTGAAAACAGTAGGTACTTAATAAATATTTATTGAATGAATGGATGAATGAATGGATTAAAGATTGCTGCCAACTAGATATTTATTGAGGTTAACACACTTATTTTTTCTAATTGAAAATGCTTGTGAGTTTCTTAAGTCACATCATTAGTCATTCACAAATGCAACACGTATGCACTAAGATGCACATTTTCTGAATATTCTAAGATTTGGCAGTTTGAGCCCACAGTGAAACTTGAGAAAGGAAATAATGACATTAACTAAATATATTTGTGTCAGTATTTTATGGATAAAAATCTCTTCCACATTACCTTATTTGATCTCAGCAAGTTAGGTTATCATCCCAAGAATAAATAAATTGAGGCTCAGAAGTTGTTCCCTACTGAAAAAAACAAAAACAAAAACATCAAGTTGGAGGCCAGATGTGACTAGATTTCACCAATATTTCTGTAAATGTTCAAGTTAAGCATCTTTTGGTTTCTGAATTGCCAAAGTGTTAGTGTTGTATTGTTGGTATAAAGTCCTCCTTTATATTTGTTAAGGACCCCTCTGCAGGAAGTGGGCTTCCAGGTTATTCTTGAAATTAGTGAAGGTACTCGGTAGGCAGATTGGTATGGGAGGAGACATTTTAAGTACATGAATTGTGTGGATGAATATTTAATGTTGAAAGGGACATTGCTCAAAGGGAGCAAGTAGGAGGTTTCTCTGGATAGATTCAAAACAACAGGTAAAAAGAGAAAGAAAAACACACTCTGTCAAGGGCCAGGGAGAAAACATGAAAATATTACTCTCAATAGAATGCTGGGAAAGTTATACAAGATTTGATGATAAAGCAATGGCTACGAACCCCCCAACAGTTACTTGAGGTATTTATCAAGTACATTTAAATTTATATGGGCTCCGCTTCCTTTTTGCCTTCTTGAATAATTCAGTTTAAAAGCATTTAGGTGGGGCTGAGCAAGGTAGGTGTCTGGCAGGGAGGGAGACACTAGCCAGGCCCAGAGTGTTGGATCCTGTGTGAGGTGAGATATCCTGAGTAGGGTGAGGTCGTCTGCATATGGTGGTAAGTGGCAGCAGCAATGGTCTGGTAAGGTGATAAAGCTGGAGTGGGATAAGAGGATGTCCCTGGGGCCCAGTGCATTTGCCTATCTTCTGGTACATGGAGCCAAGTTTGATTTGTGATACCTTCTGAAACCAATCACCTTTTGGCATAGTATACCTAAGAAATTTACATGATCTACTTCCCATTTTAAAATTATGACATGATCTCTTTAGGAAGGGATCAAAATTCTTGTTGGCTGATGGAGGGTAGATTTTGGGACTTGTTTGTTACTGTGGTCCTAATAATTTATAAATTGAAGTCTTTTTAATGGATATCTTTTGGATAATTATTCAAATTATCTTCCAAATGATAAGCTTAAAGGTTTATTTGTTTCAACATAGTGTTATGATTCTGTATTAGTAATATACAGAGCTGATTTTCAGTTGGTACATAGCTGTGTTGTCAAACCTATTGTTTAAGTGTTAAAATACTTCTGTACTAATGAATAAAAAGAACTCCTCTATTTATTGAGACCATAAGTCACTTAATACTGGGCAGTGGAGGCAAGTGATAGGGCCTAAGAGCTGCTGATGCAGCCGCTGGCCTACCAGAGGTGCCTAGGGTACTGAGGCAATATAGGTCATGGTGGTACTCATGGTACTAGTGAGGGTTGTGGAAATGCAGCATTTGACTGCTGTTCCAGAGTGGCTCAAAATTGACTGGAGTGTTATGGTAAGTGGTGTTGGTGGCATTATTGTTGGCACAGGTCCTTGATCCAGGCCCTGACATCCAGGAGCATACCTGGGGTATTAGTCTGTTTCTGTTGCTTATAACAAAATACCTGGAGCTGGATACTTTGTAAGAAAACGAAATTTATTGCTTACAGTTTTGGAGGCTGGGAAGTCCAAAGATCTAGGAACACATCTGGTGAGGGTCTTGGTGGTGGCAACAGTGACCCAGGGATCTCACATGGCAGA
>NW_007726957.1:315860-327649 GCF_000696425.1 Galeopterus variegatus
GAAATACCTGGAGCTGGATACTTTGTAAGAAAACGAAATTTATTGCTTACAGTTTTGGAGGCTGGGAAGTCCAAAGATCTAGCAACACATCTGGTGAGGGTCTTGGTGGTGGCAACAGTGACCCAGGGATCTCACATGGCAGAAAATAGCAGAGCAGAGAGAGACTAATGTCCTCACTCACTCTCCTTTTAAAGCCCTCCAATTCTCCCCTGCCCACCATTATTAATGCATTCATTACTGCATGGTCCTACAATCTAATCACCTCTTCAAGGCCCCTTAATTATCATACCTTTCAATTATCATAATAGGACTTCCCACCCTCTTAACACTGTTACGGTGGGGACCAAGCCTCCAACACATTAAACTTTTTGTGGCAGCACAATTCAATCCATAATATTCCTGGCCCCCAACACTCATGTCCTTTTCACATACAAATATATTCATTTTATCCTCAAAGTCTTAACTCATTTTAACTCAAAGGTCCAACGTCCCATCTGTGAAATCAAAACAATCATCTACTTCCAGGATACAATGGTGGGACAAATATAGGGTACAAATTCCCATTCAAAAAGAGAAAAATAAGCCACAAGAAAGGGGTAACAGTTCCTAAGCAAGTCAAAAACCCAGCAGAGCAGGCATTAAATCTCAGAGCCGGTGAATCATTTGCCTTGAGTCCATGTTTGACATCCTCTGCATGCTGGTGTGGGGGTTTGGTCCCCAAGTCCTTGGGCAGCTCTGCTCCTTTGACTTTCCTGGTCTCAGGCCACACTTCAGCTCTCCCAGGCTGGCATTGCAGTCTAGTAGCTCCACAGGTCTGGGGTCTCCATGGTAGTCCCACTATCATGGCTCCCCTAGGCATGGTGCTGGTGGGGTTTTTCTGCTGTAACTCTGACTCCACATTTCCACTTAGCATTGCTCTAGTGAAGGCTGTCTGTGGTGACTCCGCCCCTGTGACAGATCTCTTCCTGGGCCCCTGGGCTTTTCCATACATCTTTTGAAATACATCTGTCATTCTGTGATCTTGCAAACTTAACAGTATATGGATGCCACCAAGGCTTCCGGCTTACATTTTCCAAAGCTGTGGGTCCAGCTGTATCTGGGACCAATTTAGTCATGGCTGGACAGCAGAGACAGCTGGAGTGCTGGTGCTGGAAGCAGCTTCCCAAGGTGGCCCTGGGCAGCATGCCCATAGAGGGTGCCTTGGGCCTGTTCCCAAGACCATTTTTCTCCCTAGGCCTCTGGGACTATAATGGAAGGGTTGGCCCCAGAGGCTTCTGCGATGCTTTCAGGGCCTTTTTACCCTTTCCTTGATAATCCCTTCCTTTTGTACTAATCTTCTTAGCAAATGGTTGCTGAGCTGCACCATTGTATTTTTCTCTTGAGAATGCTCTGTGCTATGTGCTCACACATATGTGGGAGCTAAGAGAGAAAGGAAGGAAGGAAAGAAAGACCACAGTAGTGTGGTGGTCTTACAGAGGGAGGGAACATTCCTAGGGCTACAAAGCAGATTTGGGGGGAGAGGGGGAGGGGGAAGGATGTTGGAGGACAATTGGTTGGGGACATGGGGTACAAAAACAATTTCTGGTAATTTGTATCTATGAATATTCATAATAAAAAAATAAATAAATGGATAAAAAATGCTCTGTGCTTCTCTACCACATGGGCAGGCTGCAAATTTTCTAAATCTTTACACTCTGCTTTCCTTTTAAATTCTGGCTTTACATCATGCCTTTGCTGCTACAACCTAGCATAAGCTGTTACAAGTAGCCATGCAGCTTCCTGAATGTTTTGCTGCTTAGAAATTTCTTCTGCCAAATATTCTCGTTCAGCATCTTTAAGTTCCACATTCCATAAAACTGTGGGGCATGAACAGAATGCAACCATGTTCCTTGCCAGTTCATAGCAAGGGTGATCTTTGCCCCAGTTTCCAATAAACTCCTTCTTATTTCTATCTGAGACCTCCTTAGACTGGTCTTTACAGTCCATATTTTTATAAGCATTCTGGTCACTACCATTTAACCTGTCTCTAAAACATTCCAAACTTTCCCTGGTTTTCTTGTCTTCTAAACTTTCACCAGCATCTAGGCTTTAGCCTGTTCCTCCATATTCCTCCAGCCTCTCCTCAACACCTAGTTCCAAAGCTGCTGCACATTTTCAAGTAGTTGTTATAAGGAACACCCCACTTCTAGTACCAATTTTCTATATTTCTGTTTCTGTTGCTTATAGAAAAACACCTGGAACTGGGTACTTTGTAAGAAAACAAAATCTATTGCTTACAGTTTCGGAAGATAAGAAGTCCAAAGTCTCCAAGCCTGGAAACATATCTGGTGAGGGTCTTGGTGGTGGCAACAGTGACCCAGGGATCTCACATGGCAGAAAATGGCAGAGCAGAGAGAGATTAACATCCTCATTCACTTTCCTTTTAACGCCCTCCAAACCATGCCCCTGCCCACTATTGTTAATGAATTAATGAATTCACTACAGCGTGGTCCTACAATCTAATCACCTCTTCAAGGCCCCACCTTTCAATTACCATAATAGGACTTCCCCCCCTTTAACACTGTCACAGTCAGGACCAGGCCTGCCACACATTAAACTTTTGGGAGGACACAATTCAATCCATAGTACCTGGTCATGATGCTCAAATTTTTTACTGATCTGCCCTTCTGGATGAAACAAGCTTAGGGAGCTGGGGAGATCATGATTACTAGTTTAAGGGAGTTATTGTTACATGTGTTTGGTGAGGTTTCTGACACCAAATTGTGTCTTACATTAGTGGCATTGTTTAGCCAGTGACAGCTGCAGCAAACAAAAGATTACAGCAACAACTCCTAAAAATTAGAAGCTAATTTGGAAATTATTCGAATGACTTAAATGATTTGAATTCCAAGTTAAATCACTTGCTAGCAATTTTAATATACAGACCAACAGACCAAAAGGAAATACATCTTTTAGTCTTCATTTAGATGTTAATTTATATATTAATTTATGTTATTAGTTATTGAGTATTTTGGATGCCAACTTTGATAATTTACCATTAGAAGATTTACATACTTATATCTTTTCTTAAATGTGAAATTGGCATGCCAAAGGTAACCTCAGATCATAAATATTTGACATCATGATTATAATATAGACAAATTTCATACTCATTTTTTGTCATCATCTTTGCTGAAAGTAATAAGGTAATATCACTTTGTCTAATAGTTTTTTTTTTTTTTTTTTTTTTTTGGAGTAAATGTTTATTGAGTGCCCACTGTGTGCTAAGCAGTGCTCCAGTGATAGGAAAACAGTAGTGAATAAGATAGGCAAGTTCCTTGCTCTCCTGAAGCAGTTAATAAGCTCTCAGGGCTTAAAAAATATAGAAAGTTTGTTGTAATTGTTTGACCAATAAATTGCCACTGATGTCTGTCTCTTTGATTTTGGCTAACTTTAACCATGTCTAGACTACTTAGGAGCTTGGGTGCCCATGCTTCAGGTAGGTTTGCATAGAGGATTTAAGTACAGCATTTTGTGAGCTACTCTGGCTTCTAATTTATTTCCAGGGATACTTTAAAAAGTAGACTTAATTCATGAATCCATAAAAAGTTTGTCTGGTTTCCTCTTTTTTTCTGGCTCTTGAAATCAGCTCGAGTGCTTTGCTAATAGTCTTCACATTCAAAATCAAAAGGTAGGAGGTGGTGGTAACTCTGGGAATTAAATTTCCTCTTATTTCAATCTTTCTGAATTTTAGCTTCATGTAAGCCTTTTAATTAAATCTATTTTATTAGAGATTAATTTTCTATCCAATGGGTTGTTCTTAATCCTGGGGTTATAATACCCTGAGGTGTTTATATTTTCTTGGAGGTGTGGTTGTATATTAATTGATAAAGTATTGAAATTTGATACTATGAATAATAGCTGACATTTGAGAGTATACTGTTTTTCTTAGCACTCTGCATATGTAAATTACTTTAATTTTCACAGTAATCCTTTGAGGTAGGCATTATCATTATCCCCATTTTACAGATGAAACTGAAGCATAGAGGAGGTAAGTAACTTGCCAGGATCACGCAGTAAGTGTCAGAGCCAGGATTTGAAGCTTGGTAGTTTGCTCCAGAGCCTGTGCTCATGGCCACTCCCATATGTGTGGCAGTGGAAAAAGTTTGAGGCCCTTTTTCCTGAGTAGTAAAGATGATGCTGATATGGTGTCCAGAAGTTAGCTTCAAAAACTAAACATGGTTGTTGAATTCTGGTGCTGCTTTAGTGCTCAGAAAAGTGACTGATTTTTTCCTCCTCTATCTGCTTTTCTACAAAATGCAAACTAACAAACTTATATCTTCATTTTAGAATTTAGAGGATACTGTTTAAAATAAGCATAGATTTGAGACACAATTGGGAAGCCATATAAGGCACTGACTAGATGGTGTTTGATCCACACCAGCATAACCCCAATTCTGGCTTAGCAACTTACTTGCCATTTGAGTCTCAATGAGCCTTTGAGGGTTTTCTCATTTGTGAAGAAGGGAAAATATCAATATGTTAGAAGGTTATAAAATTATTCATTCTTCCAAAAATATTTATTGAGCATCGATTGCTCAAGGAACAGGAGAAATAGTGCTAAAAATATCAGTTCTTACATTTAAGCTTAGATTTTGTTTGGGGATGAAGACAGTAAACAAATTATAATATCAGAGAGTAATAAGGGCTATGAAGAAAAAATGTGTTGTGGTTTTGAAATACGTCTACTAGCTGGCCAGTTAGCTCAGTTGGTTAGGACATGATGTTATAACACCAAGGTCAAGGGTTCTGATCCCCAAAAGCATAAACTTACAATATTCCTTGTAAAATTCAAGCCTCTCATCCATCTGTGGCCTCCCTTGGACAAAGGCAAGAAATCCTGGAGGCTAAGAGATTGATCAGGAAGCTATTGTAACATGTAGGTGAAAAATGTGAGTTTAAATTAAGTCAATAGTAGGAAGGGTGAGGACAGGAGGAGTTGAATATTTAAGTGAGAGAATCGATAGGATGGTGACTGATATAATGGTAGAGGACCAAGGGAAGGATTTGAAGACATGCCACATTTTCTACCTTGGACAATTTCTAGATCCATTCACTGAAATAGGGGATGTAGGAGAAGATTCAAGTTGGGGGCAATATCATGAATGCCAGCTGATTCTCTTATCTAAAATTACTGTGTGGGAAAAGCTACTGATTGAATAAGCTTGTATATGTACTGCCTTGTAATTCTCCCTGTCCTCTTTTCCCTAAAGTCCTACCTGGTGTATGGCAAATGTAAGCAGGCTTTTAACTGGTATCCATTATCCACTTGAATATATCCCCTTTGTACTAGATTTGACTGGTAACCATTAAGGCAGTGTTAGAAATGGTAGTATTAGAGAGGATCTAATAACTGACACTTCTTTCCATGCCCAGATTCTGATACCAATTAAATATGACATAAAGCCTTGGCAGGTGGAGGCCAAAACACCAGTTCTATTACAGACATAGTGAACATTAAAGAATGTGACTTTTATCTGTGGACAAGTGAGCTTCCTCATACTGAATCCCAGAGTTGAAAGGTTTACCCTCTCAGCAACAAGAATAAACCAGAGCAGTCTTTCCCCCTCTTCTCAACTGTAGAACCTATCCCAGGAGAAATAGAGCAGAGTAGTCCAAAGAGAAAAGTGATTGATTAAAGGAGGTAAAGCAAGTGCAGGAGTGTTATGCTAATTGTTGTCCCTCTACATGGAAGGAAACATCAGAAGTTACAAAGAAGTATTCTGTTCTTAAAAGACAGGAGAAATGTAATCAAATACTGAAACATCTAAAAATGATGACAGAGTAGCAGATTCTTGGAAAGGAAGGATGGGGAATCAGAAAGGAAGTGAGTTTTTAAATATACTAAGTCCAAGAGTCCAGCAGTTCTATCTCAACACAAAGGGGCAAAGGGCACAACCCCTAAAAATCCTGTTTGTGAAACATAGAGAAGGCTATTGTTGCATTTTTATCTATTGAGACTTACTGCACTGTGATTGGGCTCTTATGAAGACTCCTCAATTCTTGCTTCTCACTTTATTCCACATAAGTAGAGGCAAGTAAAGATGTTACCTACCTTATGATAATGACATTAGCATGCATATTCACATTATGATCCATAGGGTTATACAGGATTGGAATTTTCTGGTGTTGTTAACTGAAAAAGTTTAGCCCTTGAAGCAATCGGCGTAATTTAGAATCTCAATTCCTAGGGTTCAAAGATACTTAGGTGTCAGTTGGACCAACTCTGAGTTTTTAGATTGGTGAAATAGCACCACATTTATGGAAGTTGCCTCAGATCACACAAGAAACTTATAGAAAAGGGATCACTAGAGCCTATGTTTCCAATTTTTTCTACACTCCCTTAGAAAAGATGGCATTGAGAATTAAACCATTCTTTGTCCAAGCTAGGTACTACATTGTTATTGGCCAGATTAAAAGTTGGGCGGAGAAAAGATAACTGAGTTCTCATTGACTTTTACTCTAGAATGTGTCAAATAATATTTTAAAATTTCTGTAATAAAGGAAAATTAAAGCTTTCTGAAAATTTAAGTGTGATACAAATCTTGGCATTTTATTCCTTTTATGAAAGGAAAATCTGAAGTTATTGTGACATTAACAGGCTAAAAATGCTTACTCTATATTTGAGGCATGTAAATGTCACTAATTAAAATTTAAAATGGATATTAAACTCTTTAAAGATGGACATGTGAGAAACTGTATTCACAGAAGATCAGGACAATTAGGATATAGATATCCTTTTTACTAAATCTGAGAAGCTGAGTAATCACAGTCATGTAAAATTGGCATTTTGTTATTTCTCTGATGAAATATTTTAAACAGTTTTTGATGAAATGTAAATTATTTTTCTAATTAGATAAGTCTCATGTGCTCCTTGTAACAAACATTGGGGGGAAATGAAGTTTCGTTAGAGTTAATCAACCATAATTTTCCTATCCAAAAATAACCTTTGTTAAGATTTTGGGATATTTATGTGTTTGTGTGTGTGTTAAGATTTTGGGATATTTATGTTTGTGTGTGTGTGTGTGTGTGTGTGTGTGTGTGTGTGTGTGATATGTTTTTATTCTTATTATAACAGGGATATATATTCATCATAGAAAGTTGAGAAGCTCTATATAGAAGAAAATAAAAATCTCAGTTTGAGAACTCCTTCAATAAATATACCATAATTTTAAAAAGTACCAAAAACTATTCCTCTGTTTTTGAACATTTAGGATGTTGGTATATAGTATTTTAATCATATCATATAAATGATACTTTGGTTCTGTAAAAATAACTCTTATCCATTAAACATTAAGAAAAAAATAAGTATTTTATGTCTTGACTTCTCATATTCGAAGTTTCAAGAGGACTGTCAATAGTTTCAATTTGCAGAGGATTTAAGGAACTGAGACTTGCCAAAGATCCCTGAGTTTGGAATAGGAAGGAGGAGTGAGCAACAGCCAGATTGTAGGGGCTAGAGAAGTTAGGAAAGAAAGGCAGTACATGCAGACCACTTGTTTGTGCCATGTGTCTGTGAATGGCAGATGAAAAATAAGAATACCATTGGAGCAGGGATCAGAAATTGTGCATCGAGATAAAAAAAAAAGTTATTTTGATGATACATGGAGATTTATATAAAGTTTTTAGTAAGTGAGGAGGGAAGTAGTGGAGAGAAAGAAATTCATGATACTATGAAGTAATTCTAGTATCTCCATTTCAGGCTAAGTTTAAAGACATGATTCACTTAGAGACTTCTTGACCCCCGCTCTGGATCCCAGGGCCACTTATAATCACTAGGCATTCATGCAGCAAGTGTTTAACAAGCAGCTCCTAGTCTAAGTGCTGGGGAGAAAACCATAAACCATAGGTAATGTAAATAAGAAATGGTTCCTTCTAGGCCCATTAAAGGAATATTCCGCTCATAAAAAAGGAAGGCTTTCTTTAACAACAGAACTCACCTTAGAAGCACTCATACTAGCTCTGTCTGAAGTCACTTTTTTGGGCATGGTTTGTTTTTTTTTAAACTAAGAGCATGGTTTTTAGAATGATCTGTCTCTTGGGTTTGAATTCTTGCTCTGTAATTTACAAGTTAATCATTTACTTGATCTCAAGTAAGTTATTTAAATTGAGTCTTCTACCTAGCAGAATACATAAATAATAGAGTTATTAAGAATTACAAATTATTGTAAGAATTAAGAATCAAGAATTACTGTTAATAATTGAGTAGATAATAAATATACAATATGGAACTTAGTGCATGGTATACCATAAGCCCCCCATAAATATTAGCTGTTGTGATGAAGATTATGATGGTTATAATGATGATTCCTTGGGTTCCTGGTTTGGCCTTTCCTACCTAGTTCTTCTGTCCCATTAATATGACATGGCAAAAAGCAACAGAGAGATAGAGACAGAAAGACATTAGGAAGCAAAATATTAATTGATTTGAAGTGGATGGGGTCATAACAAGTAGATATGGCAAGTCCATATTCCCACCTATTGTTGGAATGATGTCTTCCAAGAAATGATGGCTTTTTTTTTCTTCTTTTTTTAAATTTATTTAAAAAATTTATTGTAATATAGTTCATTGTACATATCTATGGGGTACGGCATTGAATATCAATATCCATATGCAATATGTGATGCTCAAATCATGATAATTAGCATATTCAGTATTATACAATATAATCATATTTTGTGGCCCTTTACCAATTTCCTGCTAACCCCCTTCTCACTCCCCCTTTCCCACCCCTGATGACCTCAGTTCTGTTCTCTTCCAACAAATTACTGTGATTGTTATAGCTTTCTTTCTTTCTTTTTAAATTTATTTATTTATTTTTTAGATCCCACTTATGAACGAGAACATGTGGTATTTCTCTTTCTGTGCCTGGCTTATTTCACTTAACATAATTTTCTCTCAGTTCATCCATATTGTTGCGAATGGCAGAATTTCAGTTTCATTCTTTTTTATGGTAGAGTAGTATTCCATTATGTGTATATATCACATTTTTCTTATCCAGTCATCTGTCGATGAACATTTATGTGGGTTCTAACTCTTGGCTATTATAAATAGAGCTGCAATAAATATTGGAGAGCAGGTATCACTTTGACATGATGATCTCCATTCCTTTGGGTATATATCCAGTAGTAGGATTGCTGGATCATATGGCAGTTCTGTCTGTAGTTGTTTGAGGAATCTCCATACTGTTTTCCATGATGGCTGCACTAATTCACAGTTCCACCAACAGTGTAGGAGGGTTCCCCTTTCTCTGCATCCTGGCCAGCATTTGTTATTTTCTGTCTTTTTGATAATGCAGTATAACAGGAATGAGATGATATCTCAGTGTGGTTTTGATTTACATTGCCCTGATGCTTAGTGATATTGAGCATTTTTTCTTGTGTCTGTTGGCCATTTGTATATCTTTTTTTGAGAAATGCCTATTTAGTTCTTTTGCCAATTTTTTAAACAGGTTACTTGCTATTATTTCATCAAATAGTTTTTCAATGCCTTTTCCTTTTTCCTCCCCTTCTAGAACACCATGATTCAGATGTTTGTGCACTTAAGATTATCTGTTAGCTCTCTTAGATTTTCTTTATTTTTAAAAAAATTCTTGTTTGTTTGTTTGTCTGCCTGGGTTATTTCAAAAAGACCATCTTCAAGATCAGAAATTCTTTTTTCTGCTTGCTCTAACCTGTTGTTTAAGCTCTCAGTTGTGTTTTTTATTTCATCGAATGAATCCTTCAGTTCCAGGAGTTCTGCTACATTCTTTTTAAGGTATTAATCTCTTTTTAAATTTCCTTCTTCATATTATGGATACTTTTTCTCATTTTGTTGTTTCATCTGAGTCTTCTTGTATTTCATTGAGTCTCCTTAAGATTGTTGCTTAGAATTCCTTTTTAGCCATTTCAAGGGTTTCCTGCTCTAAGGTGTCTGGTACTTGAGATTCACTGTATTCCTTTGGTGGTGTCATATTTTCTTGTTTTTTTTTTTTTTTTATTATTTCAAGTATCTCTACATTGATGTCTGGTCATCTAGTAGAGCAGTTGCTTCTTTTATTACTCTGGAGTGGACTTTGAGGAGAGAGACTGCCTCCCATTGATGTGTTTTATATAGACCGTTGAGAAGGGTGTTTTAGTATTGGATCTTGGTAGATGCAGTAGTGTCTCCATGTGGGTACCACGGCAGAATTCTGTGTTGGCATTGCATGTGAGTGCCTCCATGACCTAGGCACTGGGGCACTTAGTGCTTCCTTTCTGAAGTTAGTGACAATGTGTTGGTTCATTGAGGATGTGGGTGAGCGCTTGAGGTCTTAGGAGAAATGCCTGGGTACCCTGTTGCTCTTTGACTGGGTGGGTGATACTGGGAGGGCTTGTTGGTACCCTGGCTAGCATCCTGTGGCCTTGATGGTTGCACTGTGGTATACTGGAGCTCCTCATTTTAAACAGGTGACCCTGAGCAGGGTTTCTCTTTCCTCTTTATTACAGACAGAGGTGCCTTCTAGGTCCTTGCTTCCCCCTGTCTGGAGATGGGTTGGTGTGATTGGGAGTTTTCTTCCTTGCTCTCTTTGGGTTTCTGTACTTCTGGGAAGTTCTCAGTGCATCTCTCCCCAGCCCATGGCAGTTGTGTGGGCTTCACACATACCTCTCACCCCCAGGTGTGCCACCACATGTAGCAGCATTAATTCCCCCTGTGGGTTGGGCTACTGGGTCACAGGTCTGTGCTTATTCACTTTTTTCCCTGGGTTCTGCTGGTGACTCTCCTTGTGTCATTGCAGTTGAGTGGTCAATGGCCTGCCTGCATGGTGATGGTGGCTGATGCAGCAGCAGAGGCTATTGCAGACCACCTGCGCAGCAGTGGTGTCTGTGACAGCAGGAGCTTCCTTCACTCCTCAGGTCCCTGGGTGTTCCTGCTGTCTGTTGGGCAGGGTCTACCTGCAGCCCCAATGATGGCTTTTGCAGAGATAATTTGGTTCATGGAAAAAATCACTGAACTATCTCAATGGTCTCGAGTTTTAACTTGAGCTCATTAATTCATTTGTTATTTAAAGAATTAATACACATAAAGCACCTAGAACAGTGCCTGCTACACAGAAAGCACTCAATAAATGTTTCTGTCATTGCAGGCTGTTATCATTCATTCATTTATTCTTTCCTTCATCCAAACAAATATTTAGTGTGAGCCTGCTAACTGCCAGTTTCCATGTTAGACATGGTGGGTACTGGGTGAACTAGATGAACAGGGCCTTTAGCATTATGAAAAAAAAATTCTAGTGGAAAGGAGATCTGCTATTCTTGGTCAGGTCCCTATTCTCTTCTGGGACTTAGAGTCTTCATCAATATAAAAATAAAATTCAGCTTTAAAATTTTAGGATAGTATTATCCTATAATACTATTCGCTTGACTGACTATATGCTGATATAATAATATGAACATATTTATTAATTCAGCTAATAATATTGATGCCTGCTGTATGTAGGTACTGTGCTAGGTGCTAGGGATATAGTAGTAACCAGAGAAGACAGGACGCCTGCCCTCGTGGAGCATTAAGTCTGACCCATGAGGCACATGTTGACAAAGTAATTGTGAACATGATTAGTGTTACAAAGGGCAAAATACTAGGTTTGTATTACTGATTCGTGTAACAGAAACTAAAAATGTATGTTATTTTTGATAGAAGGAGCATTGTAAAGCCTTTATCCAGCTTACCTTTTCCTCCCATTTTGTAAGTTTATATTTTCTTGTCTGCTTCAACAGGAGCAGTTGGACAT
>NW_007726957.1:328079-329112 GCF_000696425.1 Galeopterus variegatus
GTGTAACAGAAACTAAAAATGTATGTTATTTTTGATAGAAGGAGCATTGTAAAGCCTTTATCCAGCTTACCTTTTCCTCCCATTTTGTAAGTTTATATTTTCTTGTCTGCTTCAACAGGAGCAGTTGGACATCATGGGGACAACTTAGTAGAGAAGATCATTTCAGTGCTTCCCCAGCTTCCAGACCACACAAATGATGTGATGGTTAACATGGTAGAGCTCACTGCACTCCAGGCTGAGGAGGACAATCAGAATGTGGTTGCACCAGGCTGTCTTGCACAATCCAAGTAAGATACATTGTTTTGTTTCTGTCATCCTTCTCCCTCTTCCCCTGTCTTTTTCTCCTAGACTGAGTATTTCTGTAGAAAGGAAACAATGAAGAGTTGGTCTGGCTGAAAAATTCATAGTGGATAACATTTAGAAAAGAGCATTTTTTTCTTAATTTTAAAATAACCATATCCGTTAAACATAACCATATCCATTAAACATAACATTAAACATAACAAAAAGAATGGAATTTTATAGAAGTGTTATTTAGTTGTAATATAAGCTTGTTCCCAGGGTCGGTAAGTGAGTCAGTTTATGCATCTCCATTTCACACATGGTTTCACATGGAATTGAGTCTAGTCTTCCCCAATTTCTTTTTCTCAGTTGACTGTCTCACATGACTAAACAGCAACCCACAGAGCTATGAAAGAGTGCCATCTTTTTATATGTTAATGATATGCTCTTGGGCATCAGTGGGAGAAGTTTTTATTTCTAAGGATATTTTTCACATGCGTAGAGAAATCGAAGAAAGAAGATGGTGTACTTTTAAGTTATTAGTTTCAAAAATAAAAGAACATATCTCCAGAAACAATAATAAAAAGATATAGTGGTCAGTAGTCACCTTCTCAACTTTGTCCTTTGTCAACAATTCTCATTCTCATGAAAATTATTCTTATTTGAAAAAAAATGTATTATTAGGGCTGTCCCGTGGCTCGCTCGGTAGAGTGCGGTGCTGATAACACCAAGGCCGCGGGTTCGGATCCTA
>NW_007726957.1:330424-331556 GCF_000696425.1 Galeopterus variegatus
AAATAATAAAAATGATACGAAATCAAGACTAATGTGTTTGCTATGGATTATAATTTCTACAAGTAAAGTCAGGTTAATGTGGTTTTTGTAGATCAATGTGGGCCTTGTGGAAGTGGTGGTGCTTGAATTAACTATTTCTTGAAGGATTTAGAAAAGAGGAGAGTGCTGGCATGAACAAAGGTATATAAATAAGAATAGTCAGGGCCCGATGTCATGGGTTATGAAGAAGAGAGAGCCTCACTGGAGCACTACTCCTATCAGCTCTGTTAACATTTTTCAGGACTTACTATGTGCCAGGCACACTTTCAAGCATTTTGCGATGGGAAATCATTTTAAGTTTTACAGTAATCCAAGGAGGTAGGTGTTGTTATTCCATTTTCCATACAGGAAAGGAATTTGAAACAAAGAGACATTAAGTAACATAGTTAGTAAGAGGTGGAGCTAGAAATGAGCCCTGAATGTGTGACTTTGGAGTCACTGTCATAACTTCTGTGTTATCTATGCAGAGGCCAGAATGGAGTTAGCCTCCAGATTTAGAGAGACAATGAGAAACAAAACTAACATTACTTTGTCATTTAATTTGAGAGTACTGTTTATTCAACCTAATGGCTACAGAAATCAACTTTGGCTAATTTCATCGAAAAGGGAATTTATAAAGGTATAAAAAAAGGGAATTTATAAAGGTATTAGAAAAGATACAAAAGTAAAGGCATTGGGTAGCTAACAGAACCAAACAAAGAATTGTTAATCAGATTTTGGGGGCTGGCCAGTTAGCTCACGTGGTTGAGCATGGTGCTGACAACACCAAGGTCAAGGGTTCAGATCCACAAACAAACAAACAAACAAACAAAAGCAGATTTTGGAAAGGACAAAAGAGTTCCAGGGATCTAGGGAGCAGAAACTGGAGAAAAGACTCTCCAAGGTCTTGACATCAGAAAGACTGAATTTTTACTATTTTCTGTCTTTTAGTCACTCTGCGTAAGATTCAGATTCCAGGGGAAAATGGTAAGATCTTGGCCCTGGTGCCCACCTTTTGCCCAGTGGGTGTTGGGAGTTGTGCCAAGATAATATGGCATGGAGGAGGGGCTGTTCTTCAAAGGAAACACTGAAAAGAGTGGTGAAGGGATGCTAG
>NW_007726957.1:331814-336176 GCF_000696425.1 Galeopterus variegatus
AACAAACAAACAAACAAACAAACAAACAAACAAACAAAAGCAGATTTTGGAAAGGACAAAAGAGTTCCAGGGATCTAGGGAGCAGAAACTGGAGAAAAGACTCTCCAAGGTCTTGACATCAGAAAGACTGAATTTTTACTATTTTCTGTCTTTTAGTCACTCTGCGTAAGATTCAGATTCCAGGGGAAAATGGTAAGATCTTGGCCCTGGTGCCCACCTTTTGCCCAGTGGGTGTTAGGAGTTGTGCCAAGATAATACGGCATGGAGGAGGGGCTGTTCTTCAAAGGAAACACTGAAAAGAGTGGTGAAGGGATGCTAGTCAGGTAAAAACAGTAGATACCCGTTATTGATAACAGCACACACTCATGGGGACTTACTGTGTCATAGGCACTGTTTCGAGTACTTAATGTACGTTAACTTATGTAATTCTCACAACAATTCTCTGAGGAAGTTAAATGACATGCCTAAGGTAACACGTACAATTAGAAGTGGTTGGGGGCCGGCCCCGTGGCGCACTCTGGAGAGTGCAGTGCTGGGAGCACAGCAACGCTCCTGCCATGGGTTCGGATCCTATATGGGAGTGGCTGGTGCTCTCACTGGCTGAGCGCGGTGCAGACGACACCAAACCAAGGGTTGTGATTCCCTTACCGATGACGAAAAAAGACAAAAAAAAAAAAAAAAGAAGGGGGGGGGATGTATATTTGAACCCAGGCATTCTGGCTCTAAGGTCAGTACTTACCATTACCTTATGCTGCTTCCACAGAAGCCTAAGATAATTTCAAAAAGAACAAAAAAGCTAGCTCCCCAGAGAAGTATGCAAAAAAAGAGGAGAGTTGAATCCATCATTAGAGAGCAGGAAAAGAAGCAAATTCTTAGAAGTGTGGTAGGACAAATGTAAGAATTAAGGTATTTCTTAGATTGACAACTAATGTTTTTAATTATGGCCAATTAATTTAACCTTGACTCCTCAGCACTCATTCTACCCCGAGCTTAGTCCAAGGCTAAAATCAAGTCAGTCTTTGAATCCCATTTCCCTTACCAGTGATTGCTTTAGAAATGGTCAAGTGAAAAGAGGAAAGTCTGAGGACTTCTTGGTCAGGTTTGTTTGCTTCTGAAAAAGAGATGCAAGAAAGAGATATGTGGTTCCCTTTCTGTTACTCTCCTCCCCCGAATCCTAGAACTATGATGCAAGTCCTAAAACTGCTGTAGTCATCTTGCTCACATCTAGAAGTTGATACTAACACATGGACGATGGTGTGGCCAAGATAGCTACTGAGAAGAGCAGCTGTGGGATTCATGATGGACCTCATGTTATGTGGGAGAATGTATTTCCATATTATTTAAGCTAGACTGAATTGTTCTTTTCTAACACTTGCAACCAAAGTCATCCTGACACATTTTCAATACCTCATTATTTCATCTGTAAAACAAGGGCATTGTCCTAAATAACTTTTAAGGCTCTTCTTGGGTTTAAAATAAAAATCCTTCCTAACTAAGCCCCTGCTGTGAATCAGCTCTGAGTTTGAGCACTTAGGCTATGTTAATTTATATGTATTTTCTCTTCTGGGTCTTTGTCTTTACTGTTTGTCTTTTTCTTCTCATGAAGAAGAAAACCATAAGTGAGTGTTATTATGGCATATGAGTTTTGAGTGCCATTCAAAGACAAGAGTGTGGTCTTAAATATCAAAGATGAGTTCTAGAGGGATCTGAATAAAGAAAAAAACTTTAGTGAGAGCAGGTTAGGTGAAATAGTGAGACTGGAATAAAAGATAAACGGATAGGTGGTGAGAAAATTATAAGCAAATAAAGATCCAAAACAATAATTGAGCGAAAAATGGTAGTTTTGTCAATTGCTTGAAAGAATGAGTCAATTGCACTGATTAATTTCTCTGCCAAAGAAGAATTAGAATAAATAATAGCTTTCCTAGCAGGTATTGTACATCCATCCATCAAAATAGCAATAACTACTACTACCTCCAACAGTACCCTCCAGAAACTTCCCAGTGAAATGAGATTGAGGATAAAAAATTAGTACTAAGATGTAAAACAGATGGGTGTTTGGCAACAAATGTGCCTTCAATGGAATAATCTTTAAAAAGCAAGTCTTTAACTATGATATAAGCCTTGATAATCAAAATTTATTGCTAACATAACTTTTATAAAAGGCTGTTGGTAATTATCGCAATTGAAGTTACTGCCAATGCAAATGAAGAATTGAGAACTTAAATGCATTGTAGCATGGCTTTCCAGTCTTTGTCATTGGTCTCTGGATTATGTGGAAAATTTGTGGCCAGAGGGAGACAGAATCTTTTCTATTCTTAGTTTTTTTTGTCTGTGGAACATGGGTTTATATTCTTTGCCCCAGCTCCATTCTCCCTAACCTAGTACTCCTTCTGTTCTTTAAGCAATCTTCACCTCATGCCCGCCTGCATTTACTACATCTGTGCTTGGTGCCCCTGGCTCTGGTTTAACCCTGCACTTGTAGTGCTGCTGGTTCTGCTGAGTGCAGTGCCCACTTCTCCTCCCATTGCTCTTTGCATGCCTCCCAGTGAAAGCCATCCAGCTTCCTATTCCTCTCTGACTGCGTCTCTTATTCTCCTCCTTACTGCTCTATTCCAGCCACACACACTTCCTTGCTATTCCTCCAATAGGGCGTGCAAGGTCCTGCCTCAGGGCTTTGGCTCTTGATGTTCCTCCCCCCAGATCATTCTTCCCACAGATAATAACACTGCCCTGCATTTCTTTCCTTCCTTCTCAGTGAGGCCTTTCCTGTCCATCTTAGCACTTCATGTTTCCCTTCCCTATTTCATTTATTTCCTCCTTAGCACTTGTCACTTTCTAATATACTTACTTATGTTGCATTTTGGTTTCTTCCCCTACAAGAGAGCTACAGAGAAAACTCTCCACTAGAGAGTTCCATGACAACAGGGATATTTGTCAATTTTATTCACTGCTGTGTCCCCATTGCCTAGAACAATACCTGGCAATCAAGATATATTTGTTGAATGGTGATGGATGCTGCCAGGGCAGGATCTGTGAGTGGAGCAAGGCTATGGACTAAGAGAGGGTAAAGCCAAACTACAGCATGGGAATCTCTATATTCTAATTATTGAATATTTAAAGCAAAATATTTGTAAAAAAGAGGAAATATATATTCACATTTGCTTATGATGCATTAAATATCTACAGAATGTCTAGCACCGATGACATTAGACACCTCTGTAGCGGGGCGCTGGATAACCAGGGGCACATTGAGAAGTTAGTGAGATGAACAAAGATGGAGGAAGGAGGAAGATGTCTTCCTACATATATCAGTTTGTGTGTTTTGAAGTTTCAGTCATGTGAATGTATCTTCTATTAAAAAATAAATAGAAATTAGATTTAAATAAAAACTCTACTTCCTTGTTAAGGTAGCTTGAGGTAGGGTTCTCTGCTTCTAGGAAAGAAAGTTGCTCTCTCTTACTTTGGAACCTCTACAAAGCTTTTCTCTCCTGTGTTGTTGTCCTTCCCCAATGAAGTATTCTTTCCTTTAAAACTTCTATTAAAATGCTAAAACACTATACTGTAAATGTTGCATGTTCATCTCCTCTATTAGACTATAAATTCCTTGAAGGTAGTAGCTGTGCCTTGGCACTCCGAAGAGGTACTACTCAATTAAATGAAAGAATCAATAAATGATTGAATAAATCTTAACATTAGATTTGAGGCCACGTATAAAAATGATGACATAAATCTATGAAAACTTCATTTTAGTGCTTCATTTAGTGTACTTCATTTCTACTTCATTTTAGTGTAGCATCGTTGATGCATGTATCTCGTTTCTTCCATAAAGTTTCGTAAGAAAAGGGCTTTTTAAATATGTACTTTTCCCCAAATGAACCTCATTGTCTAGGTCAGTGAGAAGGAAGGAAAGTAACATTGAGTGCCTGAATTTTGCAGGCACTGTGCTAGGTGTTTTAAAATGCATTATTTCACTTAATTCTAAAAGTCAACTCTACAAGGTCAGCATTTTTCTTTTTTCTTCTTTATTAAAACATAACTGATTGCACATATTTGTGGGATACAGTGTTGAATATCAGTACCCGTGTGCAATATATGATGCTCAAATCAGTATAATGAGTATATTCAACATTACACAGTGTAATCATTGTTTGTGGCCCTTTACCAATTTCTTGCTAACACCCCCTTCCGTTCCCCCTTACCCACCTTTGGTCACCTCAGTTCCATTCTCTCCTTTTGAAAGTTCGATGAATTATTGTGATTGTCCCTTCCTTCCTTCCTTCCTTCCTTCCTTCCTTCCTTCCTTCCTTCCTTCCTTCCTTCCTTCCTTCCTTCCTTCCTTCCTTCCTTCCTTCCTCCCTC
>NW_007726957.1:337129-340947 GCF_000696425.1 Galeopterus variegatus
CTTCCTTCCTTCCTTCCTTCTTTCCTTCCTTCCTTCCTTTTGCTCCCGTTTATGAGTGAGGACATGTATTTCTCTTTCTGTGCCTGGCTTACTTCACGTAACATAATTATCTCTAAGTTCATCCATATTGCTGCGAATGTCAGAATTTTATTCTTTTTATCGCAGAGTAGTGTTCCATTGTGTGTATATACCACATTTTCTTTATTCAGTCACCTGTCAATGGACATTTAAGTTGGTTCCAACTCTTAGCATTGTGAATAGAGCTGCAATAAATGTGAGAGAACAGCTATCTCTTCAACTTGATGATTTCCATTCCTTTGGGTGTATACCCAGCAGTGGGATTGCTGGCTCATATGGCAGTTCTGTCTGTAGTTGTTTTCCATAATGGCTGCACTAATTTACAGTACCGCTGACAGTGTAGGAGGGTTCCCCTTTCTCCACATCCTAGACAGCATTTGTTATTCTGTCTTTTTGATAATGGCCAGTCTAACTGGTATGAGATGGTATCTAAATGTGGTTTTGATTTGCATGTCCCTGATGCTTAGTGATGTTGAGCATTTTTTCATGTGTCTGTTTGCCATTTGTATCTTTCTTTGAGAAGTGCCTATTTAGCTCCTTTGACCATTTTTAAATTGGGTGACCTGGTTTTTTATTTATTTATTTTTTTACTATTGTTTGAGTTCCTTGTATATTCTGGATATTAATCCCTTGTTGGATGTGTAGTTTGCATATGTTTTCTCTAATTCTGTAGGTTGTATTTTTGATCTGTTAACTGTTTCTTTTGCTGTGCAAAAGCTTTGTAGTTTGATATAATACCATTTGTTTATTTTTTATTTTGTTACCTATGCTTTTAAAGTCTTATAAAGTTGTTGTCCAGTCCTACTTCCTGAAGTGTTTCTCCTATGTTTTCTTTTAGGAGTTTTATAGTTTCAGGTCTTATATTTAAGGCTTTAATCCATTTGGAGTTCATTTTGGTATATGGCATGGGGTATGGGTTTAGTTTCATTCTTCTACATATGGATGTCCAGTTTTCCCAGCATCATGTACTGAAGAGTCAGTCTTTTCCCCAATGTATGTTTTTATTGCTTTTGTCAAAGGTCAGTGGGCTGTAAGTATGTGGGTTGATTTCTGAGTTCTCTATTCTCTACCATTGATCTGAGTGTCTATTTTTATGCTAGTACCATGCTGTTTTGGTTACTATAGCTTTGTAGTATAATCTGAAGTCAGGTAGTTTTATGCCTCTGGCTTTATTTTTTTTTTACTCAAGATTGCTTTGGCTATTCAGTGTCTTTTTTTATTCCATATGAATGTTAGGATTTTGTTTTCTATTTCTGTGAAGAATGTCATTGGTATTTTGATGACGATTGCATTGGATCTGTAGATTGCTTTGGAAAGTATGGACATTTTCACAGTGTTCATTCTTCCAATCCAAGAACATAGAATGTCTTTCCATCTTTCTGTACCCTCTTTAATTTCTTTCAGCAGTGATTTGTAGTTCTCTTTTTAGAGAAGTTTCATGTCCTTGGTTAAATTGATTCCTAGGTATTTTATTTTTTTGTGGACTATTGTAAATGGGCTTGCTTCCTTAATTTATTTTTTGTCTAGTTTGTTATTGGAGCATAAAAATGCTACAGGTTTTTGTGTGTTGATTTTGTATCCTGCAACTTTACCTTAAATTTTTTTTATCACCTCTAAGCATTTTTGTAGTCTTTAGGTTTCTCTCTACATAGTATCATTTCATCCACAAAGAGGGACAGTTTGACTTCATCTTTTCCAGTCTGGATGCCCTTTATTTCTTTCTCTTGCCTGATTGTTCTGGCTAGTACTTCTAATACTGTGTTAAATAGGAGTGGTGAGAGTGGGCATCCTACTCTTGTGCCTGGTCTTTAGGGAAAAGCTGAAAGGATATCATTCAGAATGATATTCGTGGTGGGTATGTCATTTATGACTTTTGTTGTGTTGAGATAATTTCCTTCTATACATGATCTGCAGAGAGTTTTTAATCATGAAGCGATGTTGAATTTTGTCAAATGCTTTTTCTGCACCTACTATGATAATCATATGATAATCATATTGATTTTGTTGATGTGGTATATCACATTTATTGACTTATGTATTTTAAACCATCCATGCATCCCCAGGATGAATCTTACTTGATCATGGTGTATAATTTTTTGATGTGTTGATGTATTTGGATTGCTATTTTAGTTGAGGATTTTTGCATCTATATTCATCAGAGATATTGTCCTGTAGTCCTCTTTTTGGTTGCTGTATCTTTGTCTGGTTTTGGTATCAAGGTGATGCTGACCTCATAGAATGAGTTTGAGAGAATGGTCTGTGTTTCAATTTTTGAAATAGTTTGATGAGAACTGGTATTAATTCCTCTTTAAAGGTTTAGTAGAATTCAGCAGTAAATCCTTCTGGTCTTGGGTTTTTCCTTTTTGGGAGTCTGCTGATTACTGCTTCAATTTCATTTCTTTTTATTGGTCTGTTCAGGTTTTCTGTTTCTCCTTGGTTCAGTCTTGCTAGTTTGTGTGTGTCCAGAAATTTATCCATTTCCTCCAGGTTTTCAAATTTGCCGGTGTATGGTTGTTTATAATAGTCTCTAATGTTTCTTTGTATTTCTTTGGTATTGGTTGTAATGTCTCCCTTTTCATTTCTGATATTTGTTATTTGGTCTTCTCTCTTCTTTTTTCAGTAGCGTAGGTAATGATTTGTCTATTCTGTTTATCTTCCCCAAAAAACCTATTTTTGTTTCATTGATCTTTTGTGCCATTTTTTTAACGATTTCTTGAAGGGCAGGTTGTGTGTTGGTGAACTCCCACATTTTTTGTTTGTCTGGGAAATAAGTATTTCTCCCTCATTTTTGTAGGATAGCCTTGGTGGGTATAGTACTCTTCTTGACTGGCATTTTTTTTTCTTTTAGTGTTTTGAATATATCGTTCTATTCTCTTCTGGCCTGTAAGTTTCCATTGAGAAGTCTGCTGTTAGCCTGATGGGGAATCCCTTTTAGGTGACTTGACACTTTTCTTTTGCTGTTTTAAAAATTCTCTCTTTGTCTTTGGGTTTTGTGAGTTTGACTAGAATATGTGCTGAAGAGGATACTTTTGCATTGAATCTGTTTGAAGATCTTTGAACCTCCTGGATGTGAATGTACTTGTCTCTCTCAATATGTTGGAATTCTTCCATTATTATTTCATTGAATAGGTTTTCAATACCATTTCCTTTTTCCTCCCCCTGATTCAGATGTTTATGTGCGTAAGGTTGTCTGCTTGTTCTCTTAGATTTTCTTCATTTTTTAAAAATTCTTTTTCCTTTTTTTTTTTCATCTGCCTGAGTTATTTCAAAAAGACCATATTCAAGATCAGAAATTCTTCTGCTTTCTGTAACTTGCTCCTTAAGCTTTTGGTTGTATTTTTTATTTCATTGAGTGAATCCTTATTCCTAGAGTTCTTCTACATTCTTTTTTAAGGGAGCAGATTAGTCTCTGGAATGGGATTTGAAGAGAAAGATTTATATTACATGGAGTGTGATTTGGAGAGAGAGAATTCCTCCTCTTTTTCTGGACTCTGCTGGTGACTCTCCTTGTGTGAGTGTAGCTGAGTTGTCAGCAGGCCACCTGCATGGTGTTTGTGGCTGCTGCTGTGGTGAGGAGCCACTTTTCTTGCATCAGTGGATATGGCAAACCACCTGAGTGGAAGCGGTGTTTGCAGCATTTGCAGGGGCTTTGGTCCTCGGGCTCGCTCCTGCCTTCTGTTGGGCAGGGGGCTTGCCTGTGGCTCTTGGTGAGGTCCCTGGGTGCACTCCTGCCTTCTGTT
>NW_007726957.1:340957-346098 GCF_000696425.1 Galeopterus variegatus
TGGAAATGCAATGAATACTCTGGTATCACAGCGCACGGCTCACAGGATCGCGCTGTCTCCTGGCGCGGCCGCTCAGACCCGTCGCCATCTTGCCAGACCTATTTACTAATTGTTTTTAATCCATTTCTTTTTTTCTTGAGTAAATGCATATAAAAGACAATGTCACCATAAAATCGAGAGTTTGGTGTTCCAATTATATTTAAAAACAGTATTATTGAAGCAAAGAAGGTTTATCACTATTATCACATAAAATCATCACATATGCTGCTTACCTCAATTAAAGAAACAATACCCCATATTAGAGATGTATGCTTCACATTAATATGGAAAACTGATATCCATGAGAGTGTTTTTTATATAATCATTTTACTAAAATAATATCTATAGATATATTTGTTAGTGTTTTCTTTTAATTATACAAATTTCTAGTTGAACTATGACTTGGGGGAAATCTAACTGTAAAGAATAATCAACTCTCTTTATCAGAGATACTCTCATACATAAAGGCATTGCAACAGGCTCTTGACTTAAATACAATTTATTCACATAGTAACCCAGTGAATTTGGTACTTTTGTTACTTACCCCATACCACTACCCCATTTTACATTTAAGGAAACTTGGGTTTGGGGAATTTAAGCAATTCGCTTAGGAGTATACAACTGGAATTTACCCACTAGGGACTATTACAAAGCACTGTTTTAGTCCTTTTTGTGTTTCTATAACAGAAATACCTGAGACTGGGTAATTTATAAAGGAAAGAGGTTTATTTGGCTTACTATTCTGGGACAGCTGCATCTGGCATGGGCCTCAGGCTGCTTCTACTTATGGCGGAAAAGCGGCAGGCAGCCAGCGGGTACAAGCAGATCACATGGCAAGAGGAAGCAAGAGAGAGGAAGCAAGAGAGAGAGAGAGGAGTTGCCAGGGTCCTTTAAACAATCAGCTCTCCTGGGAACTAATAGAGCAAGAACTCACTCACTACCCCTCCTCCCCCAGGGAGAGCATTAATCCATTCATGAGGGATCTGCCCCCATGACTCAGTTTCCAACACTGTCACACTGGAGATCAAATTTCCACATGAGTTTTGGAGGGGACAACACATCCAAACTCCATCACAAGGCCTTTTTTTCTTTTACTGCACCACACTGACTCTTTGATGCATGCCAAGTAGAATGCATGTGTAAATAAACAAGTGAGTTCAGAATTATGGACACACTGATTTATAAAAGCAGTACTTCAAGTCCAGTTTTCTTGTTAGGTTTTAGTCTGGAGGTAGGAATCTTTTTCTCTTGACTATATAGCAATGGAATTGAGTAGATCAAACAGATAAATGCAGCATTTGTTTCAACATAAACAATGATGAGCCCATTTTTTGTTGACTTTCCCACTGTTAAGTATCTATTAATGGTGTATAATAGTTCATTAACTGGACCCTCAAAGTTGAACATTTTTAAATCACTTCCAAATAGTGATATACTTTTCTCCCCTTTCCTTGGTTTCCAGTTGTCAATTAAATATTACTATTAAAGAGGCAATGCCATTTTCAGAAGGAAATAAGGTAATTTTTTCTTAGAGCAGAATCAGAAATACTACTTTGATTTCAATTTACCTGTAGATAGAATTACTGAACTTGGATATAAACATCAAGTAACTGTGTATTAAGTGTTGATTTTGATGTGGAGAGCCAGTACACAAGGGAGCATGTCCTCACATAACAGTGTTCTTTTCTCATAATTGGTTCGGTCTGTGGGCATCTCCTTTTCTCCACTTGGACCTCCCTGCAAAAATGACATTTTTTGTACTTTTCAAGTAAACACTGCAAATTGGGTAGGATAAAGGCCTATCTCTTATCAGCACACAGCTTGCTATATTTAACTTTTTTTCTTAATGATCATCTGGGCTTAGTTAAAGGTTAAAAAAGCAGAACAAATGAATAATTTGTGGATGGTGTTGTGAAGTAAAGTCGGGTTCTTTTTTGAAAATAAAGGTATAAAGGTGTATACTAAGAAATAGTTAAACAATTTAGTATGCCAGAGACATTTTAAATTATATTTTTTATAAAGAATTATGTTTAATAGATATATTTCTCAGAATTATTTTTTAAATGCATATTAAAAAAAGATTTGAAGGAAGAAATTTTTGTTCTGTAATTGTTGACATATTGCTACTCTGTCATGGTATTTAGTTAAGGAATGTGCATTTAAACACCAGAAACTTTATCATACTGGAAACTTTAAAATGGTGTGCAGTCTCTGTGTTGTGAGAAGACTGAACTCTGGGTCATTGTGTCTTTGGGATTCATAATTTAAATGGAAACTATGGCTCCTTCAAACAGCCAGGAACCCGCTGAAGTTAGTTAAAATGGGAAGGAAGAATGGAAAGACTCATTACATTTGAATGACAAGTAAGTGATTTCCTATAGGTTGATCTTCACTGCCAAGTAAAAGCCAATAACAAGCCCAAAAATCTAACTCCTGGTTAGTTAACCAACCACAACCTTTATTAGAGTGCTTCTAAATCTTATTTTATATAGACCAGAGAGTATTTAACAGCATGCCCTGTTTGTCCCACAACTCTGGCTACAGTTTTTCTCCTCTAAGATCTGTGGGTATCTCACCTGAGGGCCCTTTTCTGTTTTATTTTGTTTTTTTCTCTTTTACCTCTGCCTTATAATTACAGTATCTCCTGGGCTAATGGCTGGCAGTGGGGTGGCTGGGATCAATAGGATAGTGATAAGCACCCTTTTAGCAAAGCTGGAAGGAGAACAAAATAACTCAGAGTGAGGGCATGGTTTTAGCAATGAAAGAAGTCATCTTTGGTGGGGCCCAAGGTTTGGACAAAACATCATGGGTAGAAATAGAGATGTGAACCCTCCAAGCATGTACAGTTTCATCCTTGAACAATGCAGGAGTTAAGGAGTTAACAAAACCCCTGCACAGTGGAAAATCCACATATAACTTTTGACTCCCCAAATACTTACCTACTATTGACCAGAAAGCCTTACCAATAACATAAACAGTCGATTAACCTGTGTTTAGTACGTTATATGTATTATATGAGGGTACTTCAAAAAGTTCGTGGAAAAATAGAATTGAAAGATAACACTAATCTTTGAAATGTCCTCACATGCTTTATTTTTAAATAAAGTAAGCTAGAGAAAAGAAAATGTTATTAGGAAAGTCCTAAGGAAGAAAAAACTTTGAGAGATCACTTTTTACTGATACACAACTTACTGGAGAGACAAACTGCTCACGCAGAAATGATTATAGTCACACTTCATTTTAAGTGGAAACTTGCAACCTTTTAGCTTACCACAATAGCCACAGGAGGTGACTATGAAATTATTACAGTAGTACGGTGTGTACTACAGTTAGTTTTATGCTGTTATGATTTAATATTTCATCTTTACATTTGTTTACATTTGTCTCAACTACCAATGGCATCATGTGCAGTCTGTAAGTCTGCGCATAAGTTGAGATAAATTTTAAAATTTTATAATAGATTTGTGAATATTTTATGGTATATGATGAAATAGACTAGTATCTACAAATATTTTATGCATTCATGACACTTAACTTTTTCTTAGTTTTTTTGGTATTTCTAGGTTACATTGTTTGTCTGAATTTTTTCAAATTGTTGAAAATCTCTAACAAATTTTCCAATATATTTATTGAAAAAAATCCATGTATAAGTGGACCTGCGCAGTTCCAAGCTGTGCTGTTGAAGGGTCAACTGTAAATATGTGTTGTAATTTTTTTATTATTATTAATTGACTATTGTGTGCCAGGCACTTGATGGAGACACAATCTCAGTCCTCATGGAATTTATTCTAATGGGACAGAGAGACAGACAACAAACAGATAAAAAAAAAAAGTGAATATATAATGTCAGCTGGGGATAAGAGCTATGAAGCAAATAAAGCAAAGTGAGGGAATCAAGAGTGACTGCGGATTTGGGGAGTTGAAGAGGAGTGTGGAGGATATAGAAAAGGCCTTTCTGAGGACAGGTCTTTTAAGCAGAGATCTCAGTAAATTAAGTTGTAAGACTTGTGGATATCTGAGGCTAGAAGATTGCAGTCTAGAGCAAAAATTTTTAATTTTGATCAAGTCCGATGTATCAGTTTTTCTTTTGTGGATTGTACTTTTGTTGTCAAATCTCAAAACTCTTTGCCTAGCCCTAGATTCTGAAGATGTTCAGTTTTTCCCTAAAAGTTTTATAGTTTTAATTTTACATTTACGTCTGTGGTCCATTCTTTATTGATGCACCAGGTAATAAAATCCCAGGATGGTGGAATTTCAGTGACTTATTTTCTTTTATATTTATGGGTTGTTTGAATTCTTTAAGATAGCACGTGTTATTTATTTACATATTCATAAAAAACAAAATTATTTTCACTCTGAAAAAATATACTTAAAATTAAAAAATAATTAGGAGCACCATGTGTTGCTAGTAATCTCCCACGGATTGTTAATAAATGTTTTTACTGGTAAACTGTAAACTCATAGAGGTGGGAACTTTATGTTATGGATTGAATGCATCAACCTCACTGCTCCTGAATTTTTAATAAACTATTGTTATTTCCATTTGTAATTTCAAATTGTTTTTCTGATATCTGAGTTTATCAAATACTTTTTAAAGATATACTTAGGGCAAGACCTTTCTCTCAACTAGTACTTTGTCCATTTTTATAACTGACTATTAAATTACACTCTTTGGCAACAGCATTGACCCAAGAATTTAGATCTCAATAATTTTTTTTTTTTTATGACCTAGAGATTTTGCTCTTCTTGTGTGGGAGAGGAAGGAGTACTTCATAAGGGATTGGCTACTTTACTTATATTCTTAAATCACACAAGCAATTCTTAAAGTAGGTATTATTATTATTATTATTCATCTTTTGATTTTTTTAAGAAATAAGTACTGGGATTATAGAGGTTAGTTAACTTGTTGAAGGTTACAGAGCTAGCAAAATGGTGCCATGGATTTTGAGCCCAGGTTCTGATTACAGAACTCGTCTTTTTTCTATAACACTAAAAGTGTCCTCTATGTTTGTACTTTATTTATAGAAGGCCATCATTTTGTGTTTAGAATAATATCACTTTCTTTTTCTGCCAGGATTATCCTTATCTTTTTTTTTTTTTTT
>NW_007726957.1:346545-349460 GCF_000696425.1 Galeopterus variegatus
TTTTTTTTTTTTTTTCTGGAATTTTATCATTGGGTACTACAATGCATAACTACTCCAATTGTGACGTTTCCAATATTAGAATTCAATTATGATCATTGCTTTATGGACCATATGAATAATGGAATGAGAGAAGGGATTTTTAAAATATAGCTAAGACCTGTTATTTTTCCAACACTGGTCTGTGGCTATATCTCTGTTTCTATGAGGAGCACAATGTGAGAGTCTCTGAAGGCTTTGTACTATCTAGAGTTTGGCTTTACTTGTAATTTAGGATGTTTTGTTTCAAGTATTCCCATGCTTTAAAAAATGTCAGGCTCCACAAGGAAGAAACCACATGTCCTTCGAGCCTATATACAAAGAGATTACTCTGAGTATTCTGAATTTAAATTGTTTTGTAGCACCCTGCATAATTTTTAACCTAGGAAAAGGATTGTGAGCATTTAGGTGCTTGCATGACTGCTTTTACTTAGAACAGTATTTCCAAACTTAGGTAGGTGGAGAACACCTTATTCACATACCGAAGTTTTCTATTTTAGCTGCTTGATATTTCTCTTTGAATTGAGTGATTCCTTTTTAAACTAATTTCCAAATTAATTCCAAATGTACAAAGAAGTTGCAAGAATGGTACAAGAACCCCCGCCCCCGAACCATTTGAGAGTAATTTGCCAACATGATGCCCGACACTCTCAAATGCTGTATTGTGTACAACAGATCTTCAAAAACTTCATGGAAAGATTTGTATTATCTTTTAATTCCATTTTTTCCATGAACTTTTTGAAGTGCTCTCATATTTCTCTCAAAAGAATATTCTCCAACATAATCACAATCAAGAAAAATTAACATTGACACTACTACTTTCTAATTCACAAATTTTGCCATTTGTTCCAATAATATCCTTTGTAAAAACAAAAGAATATCAGTCAGGATCATGCTTTGCGTTTAGTCTTCATGCTTCTTTAGTCTCCTTTAATTTATGACAGTTCCTCAGTCTTTCCTTACTGTTTATGATCTTGAAACTTTTGAAGAGTACAGACCAGTTATTTTGGAGAATGCCCCTTAGTTCAGGTTTGTCTGATGTTTCCTCACGATTAAATCCAGGTTATGCATTTTTTGCATATCACAGAAGTGATGCTGTGTTCTTTTCATTGCATCCTAGCAGGTGGCACACATTTCAAATTTGTCCACTTAGGGTGTTATTAGCTTTGATCAGTTGATTAAGTAGGCATTGTGAGTTTAAATATCCTCTTCCTCATCAAACTTTAATCCATTGCTTTAGCATCTTTTAATATTTCTTGGCTGAATTACCTCTGTGATGGCTGAAAATAGTGATTTCTAATTCCTTCACTATCTCTATATTTCTTAATTGACATTTTATGATAAGATAAAACTTTCTCTACTCAACATGTATATATGTATGTATGTATTTTTTATTTGTTGATATTAATATAACCTCATATTCATTTTTTTATTAAATGGGTTATAATTCATTTTTTATTACTTAATTTTAATGTTAACATTGTCTCATACTTGGTTATGTGAGAGCCCCTAGCTTCTGTGTCTTTTTGATATATCACCATCATTCTTTGAATATTTCCTCATTTTCTGGTACAAGATATTTCAGATTCATTTTGTACTTTTTCTACTCTAGTCCTGGAACCAATTATTTCTCTCAGGAGTACTGATTCTTTTTGGTGGAGAATTATATTTAGAAACCAAGATCTAGGTGCTTAGTGTGCTTGCTGCTTTTGGGTGTCACTATTCCAACGCCCTCACAGTGGACACAGCTAAGGAATTAATATATGTATATATACACATTTATATTGGTCTTTATTTCTGTGATGATCCCTCTGTATGTTGAAAACCATGACTTTACACTAATGTTTACAATTCCAAGCCAGCATCACAAGGATTTATTCTAGTTTTTCCTTTTCCATATTTATAACTCCCTTCTTAAGCAGTGAGTAACCTGGCTCCTCTTATTCCTCAATATATTTAGTTATTTGCTCAATCCCCTGTGTTTAACCAATGTATGATCACATTGCTGCCTCTTCCTCTTTCTCCATGTGGATGCTCTCTTCATCCCTCCTGGTTTCCAACATCCAAAGTGCCCATCTGACATTCTGCGTGGATTCTCCTTCATACCATTTAGGCTTTGATACACCGAGTTGGCTCACTCCCATATTACATGCCTGCTCACCCCTCTCAGTTTGGACTGCCACTGCCACTGGGTGTGGGTATCTTCCTCATTCCACTCAGCCTTTGACACCCTGAGCCAGGATGCTGCTGCCCGTCCCTACATGGACTCCTTTCTCATCCCTCATCCCAGAGGTGGGCTCTGCCACCCTGGGTTATACTGTTACCATGCACACCCCCCACCCATCCCACATGGGTGTTTTTATCTGGTTGTGCTCTGATGCTTCCACCAGACACTCTTGAGCCCTTCATGCAGACACCTTCCTCTTCTTGCTTGGATCCCAGCACCCTGCATGTGCCCATCAATCTGCCCCATGAAAATACCTCCTTACTTCTCTCAGGCTCTGTCCCTCAGTGCCAGGATGTCGTCTGCCTACTCACAACTTGGACTCTGCTACTCCCTTTCTAGGTACCACCTAATGGCATTTGGACTAAATTATGAAGGAGGAAAGGTTCTGTTTGGTTGTTTTTTTTTGTTTGTTTGTTTGTTTTCCTTTTTGTCTTTTTTTGTGTCCAGCAACGGATCGCAACCCTCAGTGTCGCGCCCGTACTGGACCGGGACCGGCCACGGGATCGCAACCCTCGGTGTTGCGCCCGCACCTCGCTCAGCCAGTGAGCGGGAACCGGTCTGTATGTGGGATCCGAACCCTTGGCGGGAGCGCTACCGCGCTCCCAAGCGGCGCACTGTAGCAGTGCGCCACCGGGCCGGCCCTGTTTGGTTG
>NW_007726957.1:350044-351837 GCF_000696425.1 Galeopterus variegatus
CGGCGCACTATCCAGTGCGCCACCGGGCCGGCCCCCCTGTTTGGTTGTTTTTTAAACTTAAATAAGCAGTAACTGCTTTTAGCCTCATTCTAGGAAATAACATCTTTGTACTTGTATAGCATGGGTTTGATGTACTAGGTAAATTTTTTCTGATTTACATTGAAATAAATACAGATTAATGAAAAGTAAAGGTGTTCATCTGAGGACCTGTGAAAATCAACTTGCCAGCCACATCTTTAGAAAACTCTGGTTTTGGGTATACATTTCATGATATTTTACGTTGATTTGTGTTTTGACTTTTTGGGAATTTGTATCTTGGTACTTGACAAAACTATTAGCGAGACTGCATACCTTATCCTAGGAATGAGAAGATAATTTCTTTTTCTTGTCTTGTTGCATATAGTATTGAGTAGTAGTGGTGGCCATTTCTGTCTTCTGATTTTAAAGGGAATATTTCTAATGTTTCCCCATTTAGAATGATGTTCACTGTAGACTGTAAATATTTTTATCCAATTAAGGAAGTTGTCTTTTTTTCTGATTTAGCAAGAATTTTTAAAAATTTTAAATCATGAATGGATATTGAAATCTATGAAATGTCTTTCCTGAATCTATTAAGAATATTATATGTTTTTATCTGTTATTGTGGCAAGTTGTATTTATAGATATTCTAACACTGAGTCATTCTAGCATATTTAGCATAAACAGCTTTGTCATGGTTTACTATTTTCTCATAGGCTTTTCCATATCTTGGTGTTTTATTCTTCAGTTCCTCTAGGATTGATCTGGGGGGAGAGTCAGCAGTCCTGCACTTTCAGTGTCCTGAAAGGAACTGGACAAACTGACTTAAAAAGACTGTTCGCAAATATTGTTTGAACTGAAGTGTTACCCTGGCTTATGATCTCTGAACCTTAGCCCCCTCATCTGAAAATTGGGTCATAATAATGCCTGCCATATATGGTTGTAAGATTCAAAGGAGATTTAAAAAGTCAAACGATGCCTGGCATAGTGCCTTCAGAACATCTACATTCCCTTTAGGGTTTCAGTTTTTTTTGTGTGTGTGTGTGTATGTGTGTGGAAAGCTGCTATCAGCAAATCTCACAAAACACCTCTCAACAATCTCTGTTAGTTTACTTACTCAAGACATTTGGAATTCACAAAATGATCATGTGGTCTCTAGAACCTTCTTTGTTTAATGCTAATGTAGGCTATACTTCTTGAAGCCCAATCCTGTCTCTTTTCTTTCATTGTTTTTCTTTTCCTTCATCCCTCTTCTTTTGTTCTTTCTGACCTATTCTTTATTATTTGATTAAACAGTGCATTAATTACTTTTGTTAATCACTTATATTTTGGGGGCTGGCTGGTTAGCTCAGTTGATTAGAGTGCAGCCTTATAACATTTATATTTTGTGGATCATGGCCCCCAAGTGCACTTTACTTTCATGCTTAGAATTATTGTCATCTGTTTCTCCTAGAAACCTCACCACACACTTGTGTACATGCACACACTCACAATCATTTTTTAGGTTATATTGGGTACTTAAGGAAAGAGAATGTTAGAGACAAAAGGTAAGAGGGAACTTAGAGTTTCTCTAGTGAGAAAGGGGTATTATGAGGTGGGTTAGGGTTAGAATTAGAGGGTCTGATTATTGATTGAGGAGTCATATGTATTTTCTCTTGTTGAGGTGAGTCGTAAGAACCTTTCTCATCTTCCACAATTTTATTTAGTCTACTTTCCTTAGCTGTATTTACTAAGACAAAGTTAACTATGATCAGCATTTGTATTAATGAAATTCT
>NW_007726957.1:352836-354362 GCF_000696425.1 Galeopterus variegatus
TTCCCTATGTGCATTGCATGCCGTGCCTCCTCTTTTAAAGGATCGGTGAGTGTAAAAACTTCCTTCTTCTTGACAGGCATTTCTGTGTCTGTGTGCCTTATCATACCTGATTCAAATAAATCTGAGGTACATTTTAAAGTGGTGTTGAAGACATTCATCAGGGGATGGAGTGCATCCAGGCCAGGAAGTTGAATGTGAGTGCTAGTTGTTCCAGGCCTTCCTACCTTTGCTATTTCTTATGGGGGATGTTCCAGATGTGTGCTTGTTACTCTTTCATTTTGGGTTTTTATCCTGGATTTCAATCTTCTTTACCAACAGGGTAATTTTGGCTGCAGAAATCTACAGAGAAACCTGAGGATTCCTCTTTACTCTGTTTCTTAGGCCTGGAGCCTTTCGAAGTGATGCCCAGATTTTTGGATATCATGGAGCAGAGAAATTAAACAATAACATAGAGCTTCCTACTTTTTATTGGTGAAGTGAGGTCCTCTACTTTTGCCACATAGCACACATATACTCTGATTATTTATCTTACAATGCTAAAAATGCTTTAAATTGAATAATTTATCTTTATGAAAAATTCTACCTCATTATTATCCTAAGTAAAAATAGTGCACTTGCTGTGCAAATGAAACTTCAAAATAAGTTCTCTTTTTCACCCCTAAACTGATTGCTACCCCTAAATCCTTTTATAGAAAGATCTACTGTGTATTCTCTCATCAGAGTTGTATCCCTATTAACACTTCAACACTGTTCTATATTTCTAAGGTATCAAAGGCGATGGTACAAAACACCTTAACAAAATCTATCAGAATTAAGATAATAAATAATAGGAGCAACATAAACTTATATTCCATGTGAACCAAAACTCAAACAAAAACCAATGAAGAAAAAAATCAAGACTATAATAATTTTTGACAAATCAATTTTCCCAATTTAGTGGCTTTGAAGCTTCATACATATGTGTATATAAATGTAATGGTGTCACCCAACAGAGTGATAGATTTTGGAATCATTGTATAATAAGAGAATAATAGATAATGCTGATCTTGAAATGACCCTTCTTCATGGAGTGACATGACAAGGGGTAAAACAGGCAGAGAAGTTTGCTTCAAAGAACCTCTATAAAATAGTTACTAACTCTTGTCTTAGAGTTTCTTGACATAGGAATTAATCCTTAACTTTCTACATCTTGAATTTGAGCCAAAACACACAGATGTAATCAATCTAACTAGAGTAGAGTTCTCCTGTAGAGCAAGCCTTTGGACTGGGTCATGAAAATAAAAGTGTATTCTGTAGAGTCAGAAAAATGTGCAGAGAGGGGATGAATGTTTGGTTTTTAAGTAATCTGATTGTGTTAGTGATGTAAAATTCTCATATTGAGTTAATTTGTTTATACATTAGGAATCCATATGAAAAATAGTCTTTCCTATGCTTTACCGTTTGCTAGGAGGAAATTATTAATGCATTTGTGTTGATTATAGCATTATCATTAATGAGATGGTAGGGAGAGGAAGTAAAAAATGTCT
>NW_007726957.1:355041-369456 GCF_000696425.1 Galeopterus variegatus
TTTTAAGTAATCTGATTGTGTTAGTGATTTAAAATTCTCATATTGAGTTAATTTGTTTGTACATTAGGAATCCATATGAAAAATAGTCTTTCCTATGCTTTACCGTTTGCTAGGAGGAAATTATTAATACGTTTGTGTTGATTATAGCATTATCATTAATGAGATGGTAGGGAGAGGAAGTAAAAAATGTCTGTCTGTACTGAGATGAAGCTCAATTATGATCAATTATTTTATATGATGTACAGTATATGTTATGTTCTGGCCCATTTTTGAAGAAGTTTCACATGCCTATTGCAGTGCTGAAGGAAGGCATCATATTGAAGGGAGAAGTGATGAACTACAGTGTAAAATAAAGAGCTGAAACTTATCAGTTGGAGATTGTTCTTTCATTGTTTCAAACATTGTAAATTTTGTGTTTATCTTGGATTTTATTTAGTTTTCTTAACACATGGTTATGATTTCTGCACTGTTGAAGACATTCCAGTACATTTATTATCTGGAACTATTCACACAGATAGATTTTCTATTAGCCATAGACTGAAGCTTTAAAAATAAGATGTTTTAAAAATAATGCATGTTACTTCCACATCAGTCTATAGCTAATAAAAAATCTACCTGGGCCACCTGGGGTCCTGAGATGGAGGCCTGGCCCACCCGATCCCCACCTCCACAACCAGGTAAGCAAGGGAGCATACCAAACCCATAGTGGTTAAGAAAGTTCTTGAGGAGGCAGACCAATGCAGCAAAATACTTACCACCAAGCTCCACTCCTGGGAAAAGAAACCTCAAAGCAATTAATTTGAGACACAACAGAGAACATATGCCAAGTTCCCTCAGAGAAAAAAAGGCATTATATGTCAGTCCTGAAAAATGAGCAAGTCTAAGAAAAATGTCTGTCCTATTATCTTTTTGTTACTTTCTCTTTCTCAAAAATCAATAGCAGTATCTCCCCATTTATCTGGAAGAATGTCACATACAAATATGATGGCTTTGTATTCAATAAACCTTATTCCTTTAAAAAAAAAAAAATCAATCTATGTGATTGGTTCCAGATAACAAATGTACTGGAATGTCTTCAACAGTGCAGAAATCACAACCACGTGTTAAGAAAAATTTTTGAATACCAATCCAAAAGTATATAATTCACAACAAGATTATTACACTAACTAAAATTTATAACAGACAATACATTTATTCATGATTTTATAAAAATAATACCTTTTTCACTAGTTAGAACAAGGCAAATTAAATTTGTATGGTACTTTATTCTTGTTGAATGACTTAACAAGATCACTTTCCTATAGTGTAAGAGACATGTAGTATAGGTGAGACCTGAAGGGTATATATAAGTAACTTCCCTGAAGTATGAGCTGTATCAAGGTCTGTGATTTTTCCATTCTACTCTGCTTCTTTTCAAAATGTACTCCAATGTGATATTTGAGCTTAACATTTTTGAATTGATCTTACTTTTTTCAACAATGTATTTGTTACTTATGAGAACATTCTTTAACAAATGTAACAATGGATACAAAAACTCATGAGAACAATCTCCTCCTTTCAGTTGTTGAACTACAAAAGGCTGTTTCTGTTGATGGGGTTTTTTTTTTTTGGCGTCTTTGAGCAGCTTCTTTAGTTTTTGGTTTTTGGTCTTTATTGTGGTATGGTGGTTTTTCCACCAAAAGTTTATGACCTTGGTACTTGATCTCTCATGGTCACAGTTTTCTTCTCTGTAAAAAAAAGTAGATGAAATGATTTCTAAAGAACCTTGTAAGATATAAATTCTTCTCACTTTATGATTTTCTTGTACTGTGTTCAGAAAATAAACTCCAGAACTTGCATTACATGAAGGCAGTGATTTTATGTTGGTTTTGTTCACTGCTGTATCCCCAGCTCCAAGAATAGTACGTGGTACATAGTAGGCACTAAATAAATATTTGTTGAATAAGTGAACAAAACTCAACATAAGAACCTTCAATAGGAAGAAGTGGATGGATTATATTCACTGGTCAGGAAGTACATTTATTCAGCTATGCAAGTAATAGTAAATCTCATTCTAACGCTCGCTGGTAAAATTCTTCAGTGGCTCTCCGTTGCCTTCTGTGTAAAGACTTCCAACTGTGAATTTGTCTTAGAAGGACTATCTAGATCTCCTCTTGGTTATTGTTTCAGCCTTCATCTCCTCTATCTTTCTGTGCTCCTCCTTTCATGCTCACACTCTTGGGTGTAGCTACATTTAACTTTTTTCAGTTCCTCAGTGTCCTGGTCTCCTCCCCTTTTTGACATCTTCTTTGATACTCTTTCCTCCTCCCCATCTCCACCTTCATTTTTGCTTCCATGAATAGCACTCTTTAGTTCCTATATGAGTTCAGAGTGTATTATCTTATAATTACTAGTTTAATATCCATTCTCTCTGACTAGACTTTGGAAGCTCATTGAGAGAAGTCTGTGCCTGACTTGTTTACCCTTGTACACTATTGTATCTCTAGTGCATGGCCCATGAGGTATTGGTGGCCTGAGTACACTGTCACCCATGGGCCCAGGATGCTGACATTCTGATAAAGCCAGTATGCTTCTGTTCTTAATGTACTGTGGTCATTTCCACTCCCAGTTTGTTAAAATAGTTTCTATTTAATAATACATAGTTTCAGTTAGTGACAAGTATTATAAGTAAAATATGGCAAGTAAGATTTGAAATAGGGAGTGCTATAATAGCTAGAATGGTCAAGGAGAGAAGCCTTGAGCTGTACCTAGAACAATACTAGCATGTAGTAGATACTCAATAAATATTTGTTGAATGAATGAATGAATAAGACCTAATCAATGAACATCTGGAGGAAGAGGGTTCTAGGAAAAGGGAATAGCAAATATAAAGGTCCTGATTTGAGAACACACTTGACCCTGAAATCAGGCTAGTGTGGCTGAGGCCTAGTGATTGAAGCTGAGAAGTTGGAGATAAAGTTACCGACACAGGAATATGCAAAAGTGTATAAACCTGTTGGTCCAAATAAGGAACTTGGATTTTAGTTTAATGGTGGTAAGAAGCATGGAAGGGTTTTGAGCAGGGGAATGATATGATATGATAGCTTTGAGAAGTCACTCTGTAGTCCAAGACATCAACAATTCTTGCTTGGACTATTATAGTAGCCTCTCACCCAGTCCTCAGATCCATTTTTTACAATGAGCCTGAGTGATCTTTTAATAATGCACATCTGATCAGGTCAGTCTGTTGTTGAAGATCCTTCAGTTACCCTTGGAGAAAGAATATATGATCCCTAATGTGGGTTACTAGGCCTTGAATGATTTGCCATGCACTGAGAGCAGTGTCAAACTAGGTCTTTATGCTCCATGCATATTTATTTTCATTTCCTTGAAAAGTCTCAAGTTCTCTTCTCAGGTCCCCTGACCATTATGGTACTCTTGCCTAGTATGCTCTTACTCCATTCTTTACCTGGATAATTCCCACTCATTTTTCAGGTCTCAACGTTACATTCTGAGCCACTCCTCCACCCCTACACCCAGGCCAGGTTAGGTGTTACACTCTCTCACAGTTCCCATTCTGTTTTTGTTTTGTTTTCTTTTGTTTTGGCAGCTGGCAGGTAAGGGGATCCGAACCATTCTGTGTTTTTGTTACCCTGCTGGAGTGTGCTCAGTTCTAGCTTCCCTGCTAAATGACTAGTTCCATGAGGGCAGGGCACTGGAGGCTGCTCAATGATGTGGTTTAGCACCTCCTTGAAAGCCCAGCCTACAGGAAGTGCTTGTGTTTTGAAAGAAAGAATGAATGAAAGACTGCTTTCTAGTGCCAAGGGTCTACATCACATATCCTGTGTTTAGCTGCTTTTGCTTCTATTGAGATGAAGGTTAATGGATAAATTTGTTAAAGATGAAGTAATTGTTTAAAAAAGTAGCAAGGAGGAAAGATGATATTGAAGCCTCTGTGAATAATTTAATTAACAAACCTACCTTCAGAGCACATTAAGCTCACCACTCAAGTAAGCCATTATTCCCTGCTGTGAAAAATTGTGATTCAGCATATCTGTGTTTAAAATTAGTTGAAAATGTTTGTTTTTGTTGTTGTTGTTGTCATTGTATTTCTGTTAGAATACTGTGACTGTTATTGCAAATCCTGTGAGTAAGCTTAACTTCCCGTGCATGACATGAAGAAACTTTCTCTGAGTTTAGTCACAAGATAATGATGTGCATTCACATTNTTTTTTCAACAATGTATTTGTTACTTATGAGAACATTCTTTAACAAATGTAACAATGGATACAAAAACTCATGAGAACAATCTCCTCCTTTCAGTTGTTGAACTACAAAAGGCTGTTTCTGTTGATGGGGTTTTTTTTTTTTGGCGTCTTTGAGCAGCTTCTTTAGTTTTTGGTTTTTGGTCTTTATTGTGGTATGGTGGTTTTTCCACCAAAAGTTTATGACCTTGGTACTTGATCTCTCATGGTCACAGTTTTCTTCTCTGTAAAAAAAAGTAGATGAAATGATTTCTAAAGAACCTTGTAAGATATAAATTCTTCTCACTTTATGATTTTCTTGTACTGTGTTCAGAAAATAAACTCCAGAACTTGCATTACATGAAGGCAGTGATTTTATGTTGGTTTTGTTCACTGCTGTATCCCCAGCTCCAAGAATAGTACGTGGTACATAGTAGGCACTAAATAAATATTTGTTGAATAAGTGAACAAAACTCAACATAAGAACCTTCAATAGGAAGAAGTGGATGGATTATATTCACTGGTCAGGAAGTACATTTATTCAGCTATGCAAGTAATAGTAAATCTTATTCTAACGCTCGCTGGTAAAATTCTTCAGTGGCTCTCCGTTGCCTTCTGTGTAAAGACTTCCAACTGTGAATTTGTCTTAGAAGGACTATCTAGATCTCCTCTTGGTTATTGTTTCAGCCTTCATCTCCTCTATCTTTCTGTGCTCCTCCTTTCATGCTCACACTCTTGGGTGTAGCTACATTTAACTTTTTTCAGTTCCTCAGTGTCCTGGTCTCCTCCCCTTTTTGACATCTTCTTTGATACTCTTTCCTCCTCCCCATCTCCACCTTCATTTTTGCTTCCATGAATAGCACTCTTTAGTTCCTATATGAGTTCAGAGTGTATTATCTTATAATTACTAGTTTAATATCCATTCTCTCTGACTAGACTTTGGAAGCTCATTGAGAGAAGTCTGTGCCTGACTTGTTTACCCTTGTACACTATTGTATCTCTAGTGCATGGCCCATGAGGTATTGGTGGCCTGAGTACACTGTCACCCATGGGCCCAGGATGCTGACATTCTGATAAAGCCAGTATGCTTCTGTTCTTAATGTACTGTGGTCATTTCCACTCCCAGTTTGTTAAAATAGTTTCTATTTAATAATACATAGTTTCAGTTAGTGACAAGTATTATAAGTAAAATATGGCAAGTAAGATTTGAAATAGGGAGTGCTATAATAGCTAGAATGGTCAAGGAGAGAAGCCTTGAGCTGTACCTAGAACAATACTAGCATGTAGTAGATACTCAATAAATATTTGTTGAATGAATGAATGAATAAGACCTAATCAATGAACATCTGGAGGAAGAGGGTTCTAGGAAAAGGGAATAGCAAATATAAAGGTCCTGATTTGAGAACACACTTGACCCTGAAATCAGGCTAGTGTGGCTGAGGCCTAGTGATTGAAGCTGAGAAGTTGGAGATAAAGTTACCGACACAGGAATATGCAAAAGTGTATAAACCTGTTGGTCCAAATAAGGAACTTGGATTTTAGTTTAATGGTGGTAAGAAGCATGGAAGGGTTTTGAGCAGGGGAATGATATGATATGATAGCTTTGAGAAGTCACTCTGTAGTCCAAGACATCAACAATTCTTGCTTGGACTATTATAGTAGCCTCTCACCCAGTCCTCAGATCCATTTTTTACAATGAGCCTGAGTGATCTTTTAATAATGCACATCTGATCAGGTCAGTCTGTTGTTGAAGATCCTTCAGTTACCCTTGGAGAAAGAATATATGATCCCTAATGTGGGTTACTAGGCCTTGAATGATTTGCCATGCACTGAGAGCAGTGTCAAACTAGGTCTTTATGCTCCATGCATATTTATTTTCATTTCCTTGAAAAGTCTCAAGTTCTCTTCTCAGGTCCCCTGACCATTATGGTACTCTTGCCTAGTATGCTCTTACTCCATTCTTTACCTGGATAATTCCCACTCATTTTTCAGGTCTCAACGTTACATTCTGAGCCACTCCTCCACCCCTACACCCAGGCCAGGTTAGGTGTTACACTCTCTCACAGTTCCCATTCTGTTTTTGTTTTGTTTTCTTTTGTTTTGGCAGCTGGCAGGTAAGGGGATCCGAACCATTCTGTGTTTTTGTTACCCTGCTGGAGTGTGCTCAGTTCTAGCTTCCCTGCTAAATGACTAGTTCCATGAGGGCAGGGCACTGGAGGCTGCTCAATGATGTGGTTTAGCACCTCCTTGAAAGCCCAGCCTACAGGAAGTGCTTGTGTTTTGAAAGAAAGAATGAATGAAAGACTGCTTTCTAGTGCCAAGGGTCTACATCACATATCCTGTGTTTAGCTGCTTTTGCTTCTATTGAGATGAAGGTTAATGGATAAATTTGTTAAAGATGAAGTAATTGTTTAAAAAAGTAGCAAGGAGGAAAGATGATATTGAAGCCTCTGTGAATAATTTAATTAACAAACCTACCTTCAGAGCACATTAAGCTCACCACTCAAGTAAGCCATTATTCCCTGCTGTGAAAAATTGTGATTCAGCATATCTGTGTTTAAAATTAGTTGAAAATGTTTATTTGTTTTTGTTGTTGTTGTTGTCATTGTATTTCTGTTAGAATACTGTGACTGTTATTGCAAATCCTGTGAGTAAGCTTAACTTCCCATTCCCTGCTGTGAAAAATTGTGATTCAGCATATCTGTGTTTAAAATTAGTTGAAAATGTTTGTTTTTGTTGTTGTTGTTGTCATTGTATTTCTGTTAGAACACTGTGACTGTTATTGCAAATCCTGTGAGTAAGCTTAACTTCCCGTGCATGACATGAAGAAACTTTCTCTGAGTTTAGTCACAAGATAATGATGTGCATTCACATTTCACTCTCAGGCTCTTAATTGCATGCCTTCCACTTGACTGAAGTAGCACCATGATTCAACATTCAGCACCTTTTAAAAATTAATGCTGTCTTCTCTGTATTTTATTTGGTGATGAATATTTCCTATTAGTTCCTAGCAGACTATATTTGACATTTCATACATGCCAAACCAAGGCAGCTTCTAAGGTTTCATTCAGAGTTAAGTAATTCTGGTGAATAAATGAACTGGAATGAACCGAAAAGGACCATATCTTCATGTACTGAAGTCTCTTAAAAGACTTTAAAAAGACTGCTATTTTTAGCACGTTATTATTATGCATATATCATTGATCTGTAGTTTTCTTCAAACATGACAATTTATAAAAATAGTTTGATTTTTCAGGATAAAAGATAATCAGTTCATCAAAAAAAGGGACATACATTTAGTATGTACTTGGCATATTATATAGTTACTGACAATATAGAAACTAATTACATTTCATAGATTTTTTTCCCATAGGACAACTATTCTACTTTTATATTGTATACTTCAAGGAATCTATTGTAACCATAAAATTATATTTGAGTAGCTACAATGAATTAAAGTTTATCTCTTTGGGAAATATGACTTTAGAAACAGAAAAAGGTAGAAAATTGTTTAGTTTAAATTCTACAAGCTGTTGGGAATGTTCTCTTGTTAACTCTTTATATTACTATCACTGGACTTGCGAAAAAGAAGAAAGGGTTTTAATAAAAGAAATAACAACATGGGATATTCACCCATCTTTTATTGAGCTTTGGGATGTTAATCAAATTTATACATGTGAATGTGGAGCACCAGGGCATAAATACATGAAACCTCATAAATATAGCTTGTTAGGGACCCAAGAAATCTCAGAAATTGGCATTCCAGTGCAAGTCTTTTACTTTACAGAATAGTGTAGAATCATATCAATAGATGGATTCTGGAGTTCACAGGGACCTGATTTCAAATCCTGATTTATCAGTTGTGTAATTTGAGCAAGTTATTTAATGTCTTTAAGAATCAGCTTTCTCACTTATGGAGTGGAGTCAATGATACTTATCCTGGAGGGTTGTTATTCAGTGAGATAATGCATTCAATGAAATAATATCGTCATAGTGCCTGTGGCATAGTGAGTGCTCCATGAATGAAAACAATAACATTAGTAATACTTTTAGGGTATATAAAGCCCCAGAATGATTAAATGAATTGCCATAGGTCACAGAAGCAGCCCATTGGCACTTCCAGTGGTAGACCTGGGCTCTAACCCTCCTTTTTTCTAATTAATGATGAGAAGTTAGGCGAGTTGTTTCATTTTTGTCTCAGTTTTATTGGTGGTAAAATAATTAGAGGCTATTTCCCCTTTTCTCTTTCCCAAGGATATATCAAACATAAAATATGGGCTAGATTGGAAATAATACCTCTAGGCAATTTAGACTTTAGTTTTTTGCTTTTTCAGTTATATAAATGATACATATGTAGATGATTAAAAATATAGCAAAGTACTCTTGGACAGAAACATTTAAAGAAGAAAGTTGAAGTTGAAAATGATTAGCATTGTGAGCAAAGTGACTGTCAATGTCTAATGGTTTCCTTCAAGGGGAATAGTATGATATTGTTTAAAACAAAAATTGTGCAAAATTCTGAGAGAGCTTTACCTTCTGCATAAGTTAATGTAGATTTACTTCACTCTTCACTGTATTCCATTCTACCTTATGTGGGGCCCACATGTGAACTTAAAGGGGAATAAAGAATCTTAAGGATTAGAAAAGAAAACCAACATGAAAATTTGAAAATAATTGACATTCTACATAATTGAGTCTCTTTGATGATTTGTATAACACAAGCATAGCATGATATACTTGAAAGATTACTGGGCTTAGAAGCCAGTTATCTGGGTATAAGTCCCAGTTTTATATTTACAGGATGAATGTACAAAAGTCAGTCAGTTGGCTTCTCTGAGGCTCTTTAAATTGGGTCATTGATAATGACTTAGCTCAGGAGATGAGGATCAAATAAGATATAATAAGTTTTGTAAATTCTAGAATGTTTTGGCTTCTGCTCAATATTGCAGAATAGATGATCCCCAGCATCACTCTCTCCTGCAAATCAACCAATTTACAGCTATTAAAAAGCAATGACAACCAAGCTGGGGCCATTAGAGCTCAGGGGAGGAGGAGGAGAGACCTATGGAGTTCAGGAAGGCAGGAGAAGACACAGTGAGAGAAAGAAATGATCACTCCCACCAGTTTGAAACCTGGCCGCTTCAGGGCCTGAGCTGGTGAGCACATGGAGAAGCTGGCAAAAGCCACAGCTGTGCACTTCATATGAAGTAGCTTGGAGGCAGCAGGGAAAAAGAGGGTCTTGGTGGTCCTCAGGCCAGCAAGACCACTAACAGGGTTTCTGTGGACCCACATAGGAGCAAGGAGCCACAGCAACTGAAAAAAGGAGCCACCCGGAGGCCAGTGAGTCATCACAAGGGAACAGTGCATGGCCCATCCCACGGGAAGTGTTTGGAGTATGGGTAGTGGGGGAGACAGGCCCACTGGGGGCACATTGGGGCACAGCAAGGACAGCTGATCTGCCCCCCCAATGAACACAGGCCCACTCTGTGTAGACTGGTCAGGAATATAGAACTGCAGTTTGTTGAAAAGACAGGTCCAGACCAGAGTTCCTACACAACCCAGGTGTACCAGATCTCACAAGATCCGGAAATACCTATAAAGCCAACAATTAAAACCTGAGCTATACAGAAACCCTTCCGCAGGGAATCAGCAGCAAAGCAGCAATTTAGCTCAATCACAGAGCTCAAGTTCTGGTTCCCACAGGAAGTTCCCCCATTTGAGAAGTAAGCAGAGGACAACAAATTAGTTCCAGTGCAGAGTTTAAGTGGTAGAAACAGTGAATCATCCAACACAGAATTGTAAGAAAAAATGAAATTCCCACAGACCAGAGACAAAGTTTGATATTAACTAGTAAAGGTCTACCACCACCAAAGAACACCCATAAAACTTAGAAGGACTGGAAGCTACCTGGGCTCCCAAGCCAGGGAGTGGGGAAGGCCGGGGGCCTCAGCCTCGCCCCCCAATACCTGAAACCAGCCCAGCGATGACCACCAAGAAACTGCAGGAAGTGCCCTGGGCTTCCGAGCCAGGGTTGGGGGGGTCCTTGGCCATGCCCCAGCGACACCCGCAACCAGCCCAGTGATGACCACCGAACCACCTTGGGAAACCCCTTGGTGTCCCAATCTGGGGCGATGGGGGTGCTGAGGGTTTCAGCTACACCTCCCTGACATCTGCATCCAGCCTAGCAATGACCAAGCCACTGCTGGAAGCCCCTTGGTCTCTCCCGCAGGAGTGAGGTGGGTGCCACAGGCTTCAACTCCACCCCCTCCTTCCTCCTTCTCCCACCCTATTTCTTTCCTTCTTCCCCTGTCCCCCTCTCACCCAACTGCTCTGCAACAACATCTTAGAATGTAAAAAAAATAATATTAATAAATAAACTTAAAAAAATAAATAGAAAATAAATTCTAGAATGTTTTTAAAATAGAAAGTAGTGATTGTATTCAAAACTATATTTTGATATTATATTTTATTTACCTGTCAAAAATCTTCCTTAATTTATCCATGAAAAAAAGAACTGTTTTCTGGTGGGCTTGATTATTAAAAAGATGTTGACCAGCTGTTTCTGAATTTAAGAGAAAAGACTAAGCAAGATGAAGTAGGTTTACAGTAGAGTGCAAAGTGTTTAGATTAGGTATAAATAGGTTCTAATAGCAGTTTGATTTGTTTGAAGCTATAGTGTTGTTCTCAGGCATATTATAAATTTTTCTTCAGGTGCTTTCAGAGAGTAAAAATAGATTTTCATTTGTCTGTGTTGCATTAGGTAGAATCCTATTGAAGATGTAGAAATTATTAGTTTTAATGCTACTTCTAATGTTCACTTCTGACCCAAGAATTGTTCAACCATTTGATGTTAGTCTGGAAATGCTGAACTGAAATCCTGGTAAAAGTAACAATTTTACTTTTAAAATGTCCTATCTATGCAGCCTACAGAATTTCTATATAATTAAATTTAAGAGGCAAGATGTTGGCACAGAAGTCATTACTAAAAAACCTTCATAAGAAAAACTCGAACTTTCTATAGCTGTCAGCTCCTAAGTAACCTATAGTGAAGTTCCTTATTTTATTCTTGATATTGTCATATATAGGGAGATTGCTTGAGTTGGAGTTTTCAATGTGTTTCAGTATGTATTCTACATTATCTACTGTTGACCTTTTCATATTAGAAAATGAAGCTGCTGACAGAGGTTATACTATGAGTATGCAAGTAAATGGGAAAGACTAGTGTACTTCTAAAATAGATTTTCTTCTATATCTTAAATAAAATTCTGACCTTTGACCTTTTAAAATTATTTCTACCACTACTGCTGCTACTACTGCAATGTTTATTGAACACTTATGTCCCAGGCATTGTTGTAGGTGCTTTAGATATGTTAGTTCATTCAATTCTCATAACATCTCACAGAATATGTACTATTATCATCTCCATTTAACAGAGGAGAAAACATGTGCAAAGAGGTTAAGTAACTCTCCTAGGGACATAGAGCTAGTAAGTGGCAAAACCAGAACCCTGTGTTGTTTGGTCCTCTGCCACTTGGCAGTACTGCCTACTACTAGTCTACTACACTGGCCCTGTTGTAGAAGCCCTCTCTCTATTGCTTATTTCCCTAGTAGGAAAATAGAGAATTTTGCACAGTTGGAGAAGATAAAGAATTACATAAAAATCCACTATTGTGATTATAGTATGGATAGCAATGAACTTTTCTTGACTTATGAAATTCAACGTCAGGAGTTGATTTCATGTTAAACTTAAATAGTATGAGATGTTGCCCATTGGATCAACTTTTATAAGCAAATTATACAAAGGCAGAATGACTCCCACATTCAACTCAGATGCCGATATAGAAGTATGTATGTGAATCACCACATAGCAGTAATAGAGTGACTTTGTGAACAAGTGTTGCAGGAGACAAAAGGGATACCAGTAATAATGCTTTTGGTCTTCAGTGTCAATTATTCAGAGAACCCAAATTAGTTCATGAATGTTTAGCTGGCAAATGTAAAATGACCATGTGTGATATGGAGGTTAGTATATTGAAACTATTTAGAACAGGAAGTAGACATTAGGAACTGTCACACGTCTCCAGGCAATCGGAATTGTTTATAGTGACAAAACGGTTTTCAAGGAAATGTGACCTGTCTATGCATCCATGTTAAAGATTATGGAAACTACATCTTTCATAAAAATGTTTTAACAGACAAGAGCCAGAGAGTATAAGCCCTGGCTGACTAGTATATATGCACTAATCAGCATTGTATGGGTAAAAATACTCAATGTAATTAAGTGAATTCATCCAGTATATTACAAAACCTTGAACACATTGAGTTAAATACCATGGCTATAGGACAATATCATCCATAACAATAGTAATCATAGTAACAACCACACAACTAATATTTATTGTGAATCAGGATAGTGCTTTATGTGCATTATCTTATTTAATCCTTGCAATAATCCTGTGAAATCACTATGATTACTTCCATCTCCATAGATGAGAAAACTGAGAAAGAGATAATTAATTATGTACACAAAGTTACATAACTAGAAAGTATTATTTATTCACTATTGAATTTACCCACCACAGGCCTGGCACTGTTCTAGGTTGTGGGCAATTAGCAATAATGTCATAGAAGGACCTTGCCTTCATGAGGGAGGCAGACAACAAACAAACATGGAAACATATAAGTCAGAGGGTGATAAGGATTCTGTAGAACAGTAAAGCCCAGTAAGGAGACAAGAGAGTGGTAGGATAAGGTTCTGGTATGGGTGTTGTCACTCTTTCACACAGGGTAGTAAGGGGCAACCTCTCTGATAATTATCATGCATATCTGATAATTATCTATATCGTGCATTTCAGCAGCTACGTGGAGAGAGAGGTATATTTGTAGGAAGAGAGTTCCTGGCAAAGGAGGGAAAGAGTTCCCTTTGCTTGGAGCATGGGTAGATGATCTAGGAGGCCTTGTATTGAAGTGAGTGAAGGGGAGAATGGTTGAAGTTTGAACCCAGATTTATCAGGCTCCAGAGGACACAATTAAACTACTACACTAATCTGACTGGGTAACCACAGCTTTACCTAACCTTTTGTGATCTTGGAGATATACTATATTAGCGAGATACGCACTCTTATGGAAAAGAGGAGGGTAGTGGTGTTCTACTCTGGAAGTTCTGTGTTGAGTTGAGTACGTGAGAAATCTCTGTGGTTTGGAGAGAAGTGCTTTTGAGAATAAAAGTAGGGAATGATTGTGGACCATAAATTTCTGAAACTAGGAGTGTAACTCCCCTGGTCAGAATTCTTCAGTGATTCTCCATTGCCTGCAGAGCTTTGGAGAAATTAAGAAACTTTCCAAAATCCCCATAGCAAATAGAACTGATGTGAATATGATAAAGACTGTGTTCATAACTGCTAAGCTGTACCGCTCTTCTCAGAATGTGAAATCAATCACATGCTCCTTGGCTTCCTGCCACCTACAGATAGAAGTCTACAAGCCTTGCAAGGAATGCAGGGCCCTCACAGCATGGCTCCCACCTTCTCTTTTGCCCTTACTTCTACTGCCTCCCCTTGTACCTTAGCATGGAGCAAAAGAGTACTCCTTAGTGTCATGCACCTAGAACTATGCACATTCTGAAATGTCCTTCTCTCTCTTTTTTTGTGACTAAGATTTTATATTTTCTTTGAAGACTTTCTTTACCATTCTCCTTTCCAGATTGAGTTATAACTTTTCCCTTTGTATCTTTTGGAGATTATGTATCTTTGGACTTGCTCATCATTTCCAGTAGAAATCATTTCTTCAGTTCCTATCCTCCCACCCAGGATTAGATTTGCAAGGAAATTTATTCAAGCATTGATTGTGACTCTTTTTGTACATTTTTTGGTAATTTCTTTGCTTACATGTCTGCCTCTTCTTTCGGACTATAAGTCGTTGAAAGCTTATTTTTATCTATATCCCAGCCAAATATAGGGCTTGACATATAGTTTACCTGCTCACTTCAATAAAACTTAAGAATATTAGATGTAGAGTTATAATGATAGATTTAATCAGATTAAAACAATGAAGTATGTTGAGCAGTGATGTTAGTTCACTACAGAAAAAATAAATGATAGCAAAACAGCTATTGTACTATTTATTTTAATTTTATTTTATTATTATTATTTTTTAAAAGATGACCGGTAAGGGGATCTTAACCCTTGACTTG
>NW_007726957.1:370701-390910 GCF_000696425.1 Galeopterus variegatus
GGAAAGAACACTGTACTCATTTATAATTTGGACATGGCATGTTGGGTGAGACAGAGGGCTATTGGGGAAGTGAGTCCAGATGAGACCATGCATAATGCAGTGCTTCGTGCTATTTTCAAAGGTTAATTGTAAAGGCTTCAGTAAGTGCCATCCTTCTAACCTAAGGCCCAAAGAAGGACACTTCAGGCCATGGTTACTTAGTATAGTTCCTGATTTTCATTCAATGAGAAGCCTGCGAATTAGGAGTCTATTGAATAATTTTTGAACAGGAATTCTCATTGCTGATTGCTTTGTATATTTTAGACAAGAATATTTTCTTGAACTGATATACTGCTTGTATTCACTGATAATCATTTTTAGATGTACATTTAATTTTGGGTTATATAATATTTATCTTATTCTAGCAATGTTGAACGGCAATCTGAAATACTTTAAGTTCAAAATCTTAAAAAAAATTTATCATATAGTTTTCCCACACTTCTCATGGCACAATATAGCTTTTCTAACCTTTTCCGGCCTGATTTCATTGTTTCAATTTCTCAATAATTTGTGCCAATTAAATGAATTCGATAGTCTTTATTTGATCCTAATACTTAGTCTATCAATAGGAAAGACTATATTAGTGCTCAAAAATGATACTTAAGAAATTATTTTGCTTTCAGCCCTTTCCGTTATCCCGTAGAAATTTATTCTAAAGCTCTTTTTGTGGTTTCACTGCAGTGATACAGAAGCCAAAGCCCTGTGGGAAGCCTTACTAAACACCAAGCACAAAGAGGCAGTGATGGAAGTTCGGAGACATCTAGTGGAAGCAGCAAGCAGAGAAAGTCTGCCCATCAAGATGAGTATGGGTAAGCCTATTCACTTCACACAGGATAGGACAGAGTGACCACAGGCCCTGCGGGAGCTTACTTATGCCCACTCTGAACTGTGGGCCAACCTAGCCAATATGGAATCTAGGTAAAAGTATTGAAGACATTTGTAAACTGATGAAAGAATAAGGAAGGAATATGTACGCACTGCTCTTGGGGCTCAACAATGACCATTTCTTAGTCTCTGCTTTGGGAACTCTAGGAGAGTCCTTCCTTGTACAGAATAATTTTTTTTGTTTCTTAGTTGATCTAGAACTATCAAAATCGGTCTGGAACACCTCCCCTTAATTTTATTCTAGCCCAACTTTCCTTCCCACCCTCTCCCCCAACCCCCATCCCACCTTTTCCCACTTCTGGTAGCTGAAAGCTCTTTTATTGGTTTTCAATTAAGAAATGAACTATTGTACTGAAAAGACAAGTGGGCAGACAGACATGCTCTGTCCTGGCCCCTCACCCTTAGAGCAGTCTGCTAATTGTCCAGTCATGTAAGTGTTATCAATTCTTCCCTAGGGGATTACATACCTCATTTTTCCCATTTCTCACTTTTTTTCATGTCCAGTTTTGTCTTTGGTATTAGAAGAATATGGCTGCAATGAAATTTAAGTTTTAAATGGCTTTTTTTCTTTTGATCAAAAAGTCAGAGAACCACAGAGCTAATGTTTCCCTTTTAGAAAAGAATTTGGCTTTTTACTTTTTTTGTTTTTTAAAAAATATATTAAATAATTTTAGTAATATGGTAATATTTAAATATGGGTATTGAATCTGGTTTATAGGTAGAATTTATTTCTGGAAACTTGCAAAAATTTATTTCTTTATTTTAAAAATAAGATTTCTCTCTTATAATCTGCTCTTAGGTATCCAGTAAATATTAGTATATCTTACTGGATAGGAAAAAGTTTCTTGGCTGAGATTTATAGCCCAAGTTTTCTTTTTTTTTTAATTACAGAAAACTATTTATTTATTTATTTATTTATTATTAGGGTCTTACTGGATAGGAAAAAGTTTCTTGGCTGAGATTTATAGCCCAAGTTTTCTTTTTTTTTTTAATTACAGAAAACTATTTATTTATTTATTTATTTATTATCAGGGTTAACTATTTATTTATTTATTTATTTATTATTAGGGTTTTTTTACATTCTATGATGTTGCAAAGCAATTGAGAGGGCAGGAGATAGGGAAAGGGGAAGAAAATGTGATGGGAGAAGGAGGAAGGAGGAGGGGCAGGATTGAGGCCTGTGACACCCCCCACATTCCCACAGGGGAGACCAGGGAGCTTCCAGCGGTGGATTGGTCATTGCTGGGCAGGGTGTAGATGTCAGGGGTGTGTGGCCAAAGCTCTTGCCTCCCACCTCCCCAACTCGGGAACCCGGGGCCTTTCTTTCCACAGCTCAGTGGTCATCTCTGGGCTGGCTGTGGGTGTTTGGCAGGGGGCATGGCCGAGGCCCTCAGTCCCACAACGCCCTGGCTTGGGAGAGCCCAGGGCACTTCCTGTGGTGCATAGCCCACGTTCTTGATTGCTTATGGGGCAAACTTTGAAACAGAACAAAATTTTGGAAGTAGAAGAATGTGGACAAACATTAGAGGAAAAAAGTTACAGGGCCATAATATGAAAAGAAAATCATGACTCTTAGTGTATTAGGTGACTATATATGAGGGCTTTAAGGAACATAATGATGATAAGAAAAGTGAAAATAACTGACATATATTGAGTTCTTAGAATGTGCTAGGACTTGTAACTCTTTACATGTGTTGTAGTGTTTAATCCTTATAGTAATTTTATGAGATAGATACCATTAGTATCCTATTTTTCAGATAAGGAAACTGAAGCAGAGAAAAATTAAGTAAGTTGCCCAAGGTCATACATCTGATAAGGGATAGGACTAGAATTCAAATCCAAGCATTCTGATGCCAAAGAATATTCTTTTCATTTATAAAATCATCCTGATTCCGTATAACCAATGCTGGAAGTCCTACATGTTTTGGAGCAGAAATAAAGTTGCCGCTTTGTGACCATCCAGGCATTTGACTATTAATTCTAGTTCCCTCCCTCCCTCCCTCCCTTCCTTCCTTCCTTCTCTTTCTACACATCAATAACAAGCATATTCACTTTAAAGAGTTCCTTATTCATAAGTATATTGAAACAAGAACTAATTCATATTTTGAATCAAGAAAAAAGTAGGATTGTACAAAGGGTATTGATAATGTTAATTTATATTGTGTTTCAGTGATATAAACATGATGCTATCACAGAGCATAAATCAACTTTTTTTCATGGGGTACAAAGCAAATTGTCACCACTTGTGCCTAAGATGTGATGGCCAGATCAATACTGGCAGCATGCCCATTACCACAAGTTGTGATGATACCCCATGTCCCCCACCCAATTATCCCTCCAATTATCCCCGATCTCTCTCCCCAACCCCCTTTCCCAACTCCACTTTGTACCGCTAGGTATGTTCTCTCCCTCTGCAAGTTCAACACACCACTGAGGTCTTTCTTTCCTTCCTTCTTTCTCTCTTAGCTCCCACTTATGAGTGAGTACATGCAGTATTTATCCCTCTGTGCTTTGCTTATTTCACTCAACATAAGTTTTTCCAAGCTCATCCACATTGTTGCAAATGAGAGAATTTCATTCTTTTTTATGGCACAGTAGTATTCCATGGTGTATATATAACATAATAAATCAACTTTTATTGCTTAATGCAGGACTCTTGTGTTGTAAGACACTCTCCCACAAGAAATGCACTTACATACCACTTGTGCAGAAAAGGACAGTTTATTCTCTACAGCTGACCAGCGACTGTCTCCCAAGGGGCAACCAAGGAAGAGCAGCATTGGGCTTTGGTTTTGTAGGGTTTTTAAAGGCAAAAACTACATCCCGTTGGCACACAGGTTTGTCCAGGTGCACAAAGCAAGCTAGGGAGCTAGGTCACAAAGGCCAAGAATGAGCCGTTTGAGCAGTCAAGCATACAAGTTTTCATTGTCTATGGTTTCTGTTCCCATTTAATAATTCACTGTGTATGGCTCCTGTTTCTATGCAATTGTTTTTTGTTTCTATGAGAAGGTCAATGGGTTCTAATGCAGAAGGGGGGGTAGTCTGCAGGTCAGTCAGGGGGCAAAATGGAGTTACTTAGGTTAAGCAGGCAATTCTACAGAAGCAGATAGCGTACCTTATGAGGGTGTAGGGAGCTCTATTTCACTTGAAAGATCAAAAACTTTACTTTTCTAAAGGGATGTATCTTTTAAAAATTATGAGAGCCAGAAATTTGTAAAAAATGATGGGGAACCCCATAAGGAATTCAAATTTAAGTGTTTGAATTTTCTGTCAACCAAAAAGAAAAAAAAATTAGATAAAATGGTTTGCTTTGTCCTAAAACTCCAGACATTGGGATGGAAAAGGAGAGAAAAGAAAAAGAGAAAGCAGATGATTGTTAGCAAACTTTTGTAGGAAGGACCAAAAAGATCGGCTGAAAGCACACTCTATTTGCCAACTACAATTTAGTAAAAGATAACACGGTATGGCTACCCATTTCTGCTTCATATCACTAGACAGAATTTCTTGTGTGCCTCATTTCCATATACAGATAATGTTACTGTGAACAGTAAGGAAAAGAGCTGGAGCTTTTAAACATAGTAAAACATTGATATCTGAAAACTGCCTGTCATATACCTTATCATTAAAAAAAAAAAAATTAGCCTCTGGTATCCTAAAGGGCAGGAATGTTTTTCTAGCAGCACTTAAAACTCCGAGATGTACTTTAAGCTATGCACTGTTCTCCTATCCCCTGCTATAAATTCTACTCAAGTATAAATTTTTCTGACTGTGATAGAGGCTTCTGGTATTTTTAGATATTAAACAGATGTTAATCCTAGACTGAGGATTCCCTTGTATTTAAATTCACTGAGAGGGATCCCATGATTGAAACCTCAGATCTTAAATGTAAAATTTCTCAGTACAAGGTAAGTTCATATTAAAACATTATGAGCACCAAGAGAAATAAACACCATTCTCTTAAAGAAAAAAAGTTTAATTGCTAAAACAAAGAAAAAATTCATTTTATCATTGCACATATAAACATATGCCATCTTTCTGAGAACTTGTTATTAAATTGTCAGTTAACCAGATAGATATTTTCCAGAAAAGTGACTTTCAAAACACTAAAACTGAATTGTATTTTTCTCACTGGCTTTCATAATGAAAAATGTATTCTGAAAGTAAAAAGCAAATAGACACTAAAAAATCCATTTGTTTGAATCCAAAATGGCTGTTCACCGAAGAAATGAATAGAAGATGCCCATCTCAAACTCTGATACATTTTACAGAGAATCTTTTTCTGGAATACCAATGTGTTTGGGGGATCCTCACTGGTTTGTCCTATAGCTCCCTGTAGAATGGACATATGCCCAGTGTTTAATGGGTGGCAGAAAGATCCTGTTAGAGCTGAAATGAAGATCTCTTTATGATTTTGTCCTTCCTTTTGTAGCCAGATTTCTTGAAAGAATGTTCTGTGCTTGATGCCTCTGTTTCTTTATTATTATCTTTCTTATTAATGTAGTGCAGTCTGGCTTCTGACACTTTTTTACTGAAGTCTCTCAGACCATTAGATTTAAAGACGTTTTTCTCAGTTTTCATCCTTCTTGACTTCCTTGAAGCATTTGCTACTAGACTATTGCCTCTTTCTTATCTCTCTCTATGTTTTCTGTGGCTTTAGGGTCTCCTGATTGTGCTGGAGTACAAAGTCAATAATATCTGGGGGTGAATCAGTTCTCCCACTAATTAGCCAAACGTCAACTTCTTTATCCATAAAAATGGGAAAAATATCTTTTTCCTGGAATTTTAAAGAAGAATGAAAGCTTCAATCAGAGTGACGGTTATGACTATCAAGCAAACTAGAATTGGTGTGCTGTGGTTATATTTTCTCTCTATGGGAGAATTTACATGGGAAACCAAATTATATGTTGTTTGATGAGGGTGAAATCAAAGCAAACAGATCAAATTAGACGACTTCCCTCTTCTTTCTGGGAAATGTACTTATTTTTTCTTTCTACTTCATTTGTCTTTTCCTATGCTTTATGCTGATACTGCCCTTCTGATAACACAGTCTTTCCTTTTGCAGTATTCTAAATAGTTTTTCCATATCCAGCTTAGTTCTGATTATATTCCATTATCTCTTCCCTGACTCTGTTTAACCCCCCACCCCCATCCCGAATCTCCTGGATTGTATTTGGGATTCTCAATCTCTGTGGTCACACTTTTATAGAAAAATCGCTTGAGCTACATTTCCAGATGATAATCTGATCCATTACATTGTGATACTTCTTAATTTGTTCTCCTAGTTCTGGGACACCTAGTATTAGCCCCGTATACTCCCCACTATTTTCTCTTTTCCAAGTTAAAATGTGATGAGTTCTTTCAACCATTTGTGAAAAGACAAGCCTTTCCCACCTTTTACCATCACAACTGCCTTGAGATCGGAGCCACTGGCAAAGCTCTAGTTTGTTAACATTCATCCTAAAATGTGAATTCTAGAGCTGAACACAGATGTTGTCTTTTTCTTACCCTATTTTGGACTCTATACTTCTCTTAATGAAGCCCCAGATAAGATTAGTGATTTTTGTTACCCATCAATGCCATACCTACCATCATTTCCAGCTGTCAGCATTTAGCAATAGTGGCTTTGAAAAACAGCAATACATCAAAACACTCTAAAATTTTATTTGATACATACTTTTTTTCAACATCACCAAGAATGCTCTACTTTCTGTTTTTGGTACTTGAGTGTATCCTGTTCTGGCTGGATAACAGTTGTGTTTTGATTGCATTTGAATCTTTTGTCTTCATTGTAGAGAATTTTGTCTGGAATTTAGGGGAACATGTGTGCATGCACATCTGTGTGTGTGTGTGTGTGTGTGAGAGAGAGAGAGAGAGAGAGAGAAAGAGAGAGAGAGAGAGAGTGAAGGAGACAGAGACAGAGAGACTGAAATGGTGGGGAGATGGGGAGATTGCAAAACTTTGCAAAAAGGATAGGTTAAAACCTAAGACCAACATATCATGTGACATATGGTAATTTAGAAATGATGAGAAAATCTGGATGCCTCATAGGACACATATACTGGTTACTAACTCTTACACATCTTTGTCTTCATGTGTTAGCTGTTACCACAATTTGGAGAATGGGGAGGGAATTAGCTTTTATGGAATAGCTGCTTTGTTTCAGGTACTGTAACAGAAATTTTGCATTATTTCTTTCATTTAATGCTCCCAATAATCTTGTACATTTATTACTTTTTTTTACTCCCATTTCACAGACAAGGAAAACTGAGAGACCGAGAAAGGTGAAGTTTCTTTTCCTGGATTACTGTGCCAGATGTTAAGTTATTGTCTCTCAGATCTAAACTCACCGTTCTGCTTCATGGCACTGGGACTGGGACTCTACAGACCCAATTTCTGCTTTTCCAGCTGGTTCCCTGTTAAGTTATGCTAATAAGGGGTGCTAGAGGGAGACTGCAAGATTGGAGGGGGAAGAAGCTTGTGAGTGTCATGCCAACAATACTGCTTCCCCCCAGCAGTGGCGGGTCCTACCTGTTGTAGCAGCTGAATCCAGTTTGCAGTTCTTCAAACATTTGCAGAATAAGCTTCACAGCACCCCCTCCTCAGAGGTGCCAGCCCAGAGTAGTGCTCCATTCACAGAGGTCTGAGTTTCAGCTCATAGATCCCCACGTTTATAAGTTTTAGTAACTTTGACCTCTTCCCTTTGTTTCTTCCACTCTAGTGGTGATAGCTGCTTCTCATAGTTGCTACCATCATGATACCTTGGAGTTCTCTTTTTATCCTTCAAGTTACCCTGTTAAAAATTCTGTAAGTTAAAATATTCTCTGTTCACATAGCTGATGTGTATACTGCCTACTGGCTGGGCCCTGACTTATACAGTCACATAGCAAGTAAGCCAAGATGCAAAGCTGAATCTGTCTGACTTCTAGATCAGGCCTCTTTCCAGATTGAGAAGTCAAATGTCTGGGGGTGGAGGTTGGGGAGGTTAACATATACAGAGCTATAAACCCTGATATGATTGTGCCATCCCCCTACTTAAAACCCTTTGATGGTTTCCCATTGCCTCAAGATAGTTTCCAAACTCCTAAGTACATTATTTATAAAAATCTTTCCGCCTTCTAGCCTCACACTGTACCCCTCTACTCCCATTGCTTCCCATTTCTATTCCCAATCCCCAGCTTAAACTTTTGCAGATCCAGGTCTTTGTTGTCTTTGCCTGAAATACTCATGCTTTCATTTGATTGTCCCTCCAGATCCACTGTCCACCCTTCTCTACCTGTGACTCTGAAGGCTGACCTTTATGGACTGTCTCAACAGGCTTTCCTGTCATTCGCCTCTCAGTTGGATTTGGCCAGTGGGAGGCATGGGCAGGAGATGTAGAAGGTGGGAGGAGAGTATACTTAGGATATTGTTTGCCTGGCTTCTTCCCTGCCAGGATGCATCTGGTTGCATCTCTCTACCCTTCCCTTGTTGGGTTGTTTTTTTTTTTTTTTTTACACTTGATTTCCCTTACCCTGCACTCTCATAAAAATTCTTTTATTAAGTTCTCCTCATTTTCCCTGTTGGACTGTGTCATCTTTTTCTTGCCAAGACCTTGATTAATATAACCACTCACCTTCCAACACATGCTCCTATGCACACACAGAGACACATATACACACACACAAGCACACATCTTTCCTGTCAACACCCATCTTATTTTTCATGACCTAATACAAATATCACTTTCTCCATGGAACTATATCTAATTCCCTTCTTACCTGCTTCCCACCCTCTCCTCAGCAGGCTGAATTGATTGTTCTGGCTTCTAAGGACCCACAGCTCATTTTCTTGTTGATTTCTTAGCACCTACCACAGTATAATGTAGTTCAGTATGTGTGGATCCAAAACCTTGCTAGACAGTGTCCATATCATGTTCTTTGTTGGCCATTTGACTTGGTACATAGAGGTGGCTTAGTACTTGTTGGTTTAATGAATGGATTGCCTGATGAGCATGGTGAGTAATAGACAGGTAATTAATATTTCTGTTTTCAGTTATACGCATTTTTATTTCTGTTCCCAAATTTTCTTTCTGATATTTCTTGTTCTTCTTGATATCTCTGTAACATCTGAACACCTCTTCTTTCTTGAGCTCTTCCCTTCATCTTTGTGTCACTCTGCTCTTCTGATATCTTTCTCTTTCTGATAATTGTTTTAAATCTTCTTTTCCTTACTTCTAGTTTACTAAAAGACTGTAGTTATATTTGTATCTCCTATTATGCCTTGCACATAGATGCTTAGTTAATGACTGCTACTGATCTTAGAGCATTGCTCTACTTATACGCCCTACTCCTCGCAAAAGAATTCCCATTTCCTATGATTCCGTCTCCTGGCTTTTCCAATACTCTCCCAACATTTTCTTCATCATATCTCTTATCCCCTACCGTCCTCTCTAATAGATAACATTTTATATTCTTATCAGTACTGTTTTTGTTTATACTGCTATTACTGTAATTACTTCCAGTAATTGGGTAGCTGGGGCTGGAATATCTTCTTCCATTTCTTTACTTTCAGCCTATGTGTGCCCTTAAAGCTAAAGTGGTCTCTTGTAGGCAGTATATAGTTGGATCTTGTTTTTTTAATCCAGTCAGCCACTCTACATTTTTTGATTGAAGACTTCAATCCATTTATATTCAAGGTTATTATTAATAGGTAAGGACTTATTCATACCATTTCATTAATTGTTTTCTGGTTGTTTTATAGATTCTTTGTTCACTTATTTCTCTCTTATTATTGTCTATCTTTGTGATTTGGTGATTGTCTATAGTAGTAAGTTTTGCCTCCTTTCTTTTTCTTGTTTGTGTATCTCCTGTAGTTTTCTGCTCTGTGGTTACCATGGGCTTACATAAAACCTTATTGTTATAATAGACTATTTTAAGCTGAAAACAATTTAACCTCAGTTGCAATTATACTCTGCAATTTATATTTTTGTTGTCAGAATCTACATGTAGTTTTCTGCTCTGTGGTTACCATGGGCTTACATAAAACCTTATTGTTATAATAGACTATTTTAAGCTGAAAACAATTTAACCTCAGTTGCAATTATACTCTGCAATTTATATTTTTGTTGTCAGAATCTACATCTTTTTAAAATCGTGTATTCCTTACCAACTTATTGTAGCTATAGTTATTTTTGACTATTGTGACTTTTTTTTTTTTTTTTTTGGTGGCTGCCCTGTATGGGATCTAACCCCTTGACCTTGGTGTTATAACACCGTGCTCTAACCCACTGAGCTAACTGGCCAGCCCCTGTTTTGACTTTTAACCTTGATACTAGAGATTTGAAAGATTTACATGCCTCCATTACAATACTGAACTTTTCTAAATTTGACTATGTATTTATCTCTCCCAGTAAGGTTTATACTTTCATATGTTTTCATGATAGTAAGTATCATTCTTCTGTTTCTGGTTGAAGAACTCCCTTTAGCATTTCTTTTGAGGCAGGTCTGATGGTGATTAATTCCCTCAGCTTTTGCTTGTTTGGGAAAGACTTTATTTCTCCTTCAGTGGTGAAGGACGGCTTTGCTGGGTATAGTATTCTTGGCTGGCGATTTTTATTTCAGCACTTTGAATATACCATTCCATTCTCTTCTGGCCTGCAAGGTTTCTGCTGAGACATCCGTTGATAGTCTAATGGCAATTTCCTTGTATATCACTTGAGGCTTTTCTTTTGCTGCTTTTCAAATTCTCTCTTTGTCTTTGACATTTTTATTGTAATGTATCTTGGTGAGAACCTCTTTGGGTTGAACCTGTTTGGGGACCTTTGAACTTCATGTATCTGGATGTCCATCTTTCTCCCAAAACTTGGGAAGTTTTCAGCAATTACTTCATTAAATAAGCTTTCTGTGCTTTTTCCCATCTCTTCTCCTTCTGGTACTCCCATAATGCTAATATTTGTTTGCTTAATGGTGTTCCATGGTCCTGTAGGATTTCTTCACACTTTTTCCTTTTTTTCCCCCCTTTTGTTTTCTCTGACTGGACTATTTCAAAAGACCTGTCTCCAAGTTCACAGATTCTCTCTTCTGCTTAATCTAGTATGCTACAGAAGCTCTCATGGTATTGTTTTTATTTCATTTATTGAATTCTCCAGCTCCAAGATTTCTGTTTGGTTCAGTTCAGATCATGAATTGTTTTCCTGATTTTATTGAATTGAATTGCCTATTTGTATTCTTTTGTATCTCTCTGTGTTTCCTTAAAATCATTATTCTGAATTCCTTTTCCAGGAAATTTATAAATTTCCATTTCTTTGGGGTCATTTACTGGAGAATTATTGTGTTCCATTGGTGATGCCATGTTTTCTTGCCTTTTTGTGTTTCTTGTGTCCCTGTGTTGATGTCTGCACATCTGGTGAAACAGTCGCCTCTTACACATTTACAGACTGACTTTTGTAGGGAAAAACTCTTATCTGCAGATGATCCCTAGGGTGTTGATTGGACAGGGAGGGTTGGCTTTGTTTCCAGGTGGGCACAGTAGTATTATCTCATGCAGCTTCTTTAGCTGTGGTCATCTATAGGTGCCCTAGTGGCCTAGGCTGCTGGAATTTGTGGCAGAATGGCAGCAGGGTAGGTTGTTAGGGTTCCTAGTGGTAAGAAATTTTGGGGTCCTCTTACTCTCTTTTTCACTACAGTGGGAAGACTTAGCTGAGGGGAATCCCTCCTAGTTTTGGGTCTGACATGACTCATAGGCAGCTGCAGCAGTGCTGTGTTCCAGGGCACAGGCACTCAGAGTGGCTGTGGAACTGGGTTCCTGGGGTCAGTGTCTTGCTTAACTGCCGTGGTATCTATAATGTGGTCACAGGCTCATTCTCTGAGGTACAAGTGAATGTAATTCTCCCGCAAAGCCAGGGACTATGATTCTGAAGCACTCCACATTAGCTCAGGCTCAGGGGGCAAGGATGTAACTGTGTCTCTGATCCTGAGGGTCAGGGCACAGTACCAACAGGTTCCAGGGAAGAAGGGGTGTCCCAGAGGCTCAGGTTAAAGGGAGCAGGTCACAGCTGCAATTTTGGTCCTGGAGCCAACAGGGCTTAATGACATCTAGGGCACCAGGAAAGGCAGTATCATGTAGTGGTGACCCTGGATCCTGGGGCAATGTGACATGGCAGTGATCCAGGCTCTGTGGGGCTGAGTGCAGCAGCACCAAGAACTCAGGAATGGTGGGGTGTAGCTGTGGGGTGTGCTTCAGAGGGTGGGAGCAGTACAACATGGCTACTCTCCCCAGAGAGGAAGAGTATCTCAACAACTCAGACTCTAGAGGGTTAGTCCAAATCCAGGGAGGCAGACAGCTGTGGCTGTTCAGCTCAGAGGGTGGGATGGCACAGCTTAGCCAAGGGTCTGTTTCCCTGAGGCGAAAGGCACCACATCAGCTGAAGTTCCAGAGGGCACAGCTGCTCTCCTGGGTCGGGGCTCAAGTTCTCTGTGTTAGCTAGGATGTGGCTGCTCCACTGGGCCAGGGCTCCAGGTGTCTGGGGGGATGAGCTGCCTGGGGATTCTGCTTCTCTGCCAGGCTGAGGCTCTAGGTCCCTGAGGGACAGTGCATTACATTGGCTCAGGGAGCATGGCTGCTCTGCTGGGCTGAAGCTTAGATTCCCAGGGGAAAGGGGACAGCCACTGGGTTGGTTCAGGTGCCAGGAACATGGCTGCTCCACTGGACCTAGGCTTCTAGTAGCCAGTGCTGGGACATTGTAGCAACTGGAGTAGGGGAGATGGACTGCCTCCAAAGCAGCTTGTTCTCAGATGGTAGGAAGCTGCAGCAGCTTGGCTGGGGAATGGCACACTACAGTGCGTGCGAACATGGAGCAATGGCAGTGGATCCTTGGGGATGAGGGGATGCAGTGGCTGCTGTCCTTTGGAGCAGGATGTACTCTAGCAATGGTTCTGGTTTCAGTAGGGCACAGCACAGTAGCAGCTTGAGCCACAACCTGGACTTCTTCTCAGGAGTAGTGCAGCTGTTTGGACCCTGGCAGCTCCATAAGCTGGGCTCAGGGGCTATGCGGACTGCAGGATTCTTCAGTAGCAAAGACTGCAGGTGTCTGTGGTATTGATGAAGGCCATTGGGGCCTCCTGCTTACTTTTTTCCACAGGGAGAAGTTTCTCCTAGTTCCAAGCTGATCCTGACTGGGGGATGGTGCGATGGAGGCGAGGTATTTTCTTCCCTTCTCTATGTGGCCTTCCTGTGCTTTTGTGCCCCACAGGGTTTCTGCCACTTCCTTGCTGTACTATACTCCAGTGCTCTCCTTTAGCCACTTTGTTAAAATGTAGTTGTTTATTCATCATTTTGGTCCTTTGTGTGTGTGCATGTGGGTGGGGGAGGATGAGGGTTAGGCACCTCTAGTCAGCCATCTTTCTTATTAATTTATGTTTTCTCAACATAAGGGATCCTCAACCTAAGAATGTGGGTTAGGAGTTTAAAAATCCTGAGAGAATGATAATGGCAAGAAGACCCATGGCCGTGGGGGGGGGAGATTCTTTACTTAGGGGCTCCCTTGAGAGCAGAAATCTTTTCTAAGTTAGAGTGGACCCACCAAGGACCTGCTCCTTCCTGGCAGTCTGGTAATCTGCCTCTGGATAATGGGGGGTGATCTATACATCCCCTTCCATGCTTTCTGCTGAGTTTATAAATGTTGAGGCACTGTTTAAGTTAACCTCAGGAAGATTGCATTTCCAAAGAAAGCCAAACCGTAAATGTTTCTGGTGGTTTTATATTTCACTGTTTTGCACGTATAACTTCAGGAAGAGCTGTTTATTTTCTGTTTGTGACCCCTGATCCTGCAGCCATTATTCTTTATTTCCACACTAGCCCTGAAATAGATATTACAGCAGACTCAAATTTTAGACCCATTTGATTGAATTGATTCATATAATTAAAATGTTCTTTTCACATTAGTTTCTTTCTACATTTGTAATTCTGTAGAGCTCAAAAATTTGTGTAACAAGGAACATATACTATTTAAAGGATATCATAGGAAACTTTCTTTGGTATTTATGGTGTTATAAAAACGGACATCAATTTCCAGCTGGGCTTTATCCAACTTTCACTATACAGATGGCTGTATATACTGCCCTTTAAATCCTTGTGGGGAAAGATTTATAATTTCTTCCCTCTTCCCCCTTTAATAACTTGTTTCAATGTCTAATAGTTAACACAAATAGAAAATTTTTTTCTCATGTCTGACTTAAATCTTTCCACCCGCATGTTCACCATATTTCTTTGTCTTTTGACCTCAATTAGGTGGGAAGCTGGCAGTTATTCTTACTCTTCTATTTCTTTATCTGTTGAAAGACAATGCTTTACCAATTGTACAAATTCGTGATAGTAATAAATTCGAATTTTCTGGAGAAAAATACACTTTTGTCCATTTTACATGAGACAGATATTTTGTTTCAGAACCAAGAGAATATTTAAAAAGCAATACTAACACAATCTTCTAGAACATTCAAATGACAACCTATGTAAAATAAAAAGTGAATGTACAATGCTCCCCTTCTCTTGCCCCCACCATCCTACTCTTCAAAGTAACATTTTTTCTTAAATTAGTATCTTGCCTTCCAGGCATTTTTCTCTGTAATTTGGTAAGAAAAGTAAGAAAAATAAAATAAAGGTGTGTACTAACAGTATGGGAATGTGGTTTCTGTTTTGAATTTTTTCTCTCTTTAAGAGTTTTGGCTATCCATCGTAGAATACCATGAAGGAAACTTAATCACACAGCATGCTTCATTTTAAACATGTATTAGTCCGTTTTGTGTTGCTTATAACAAAATACATGGAACTGGGTAATTATAAAGAAACGGACATCAATTTCCAGCTGGGCTTTATCCAACTTTCACTATACAGATGGCTGTATATACTGCCCTTTAAATCCTTGTGGGGAAAGATTTATAATTTCTTCCCTCTTCCCCCTTTAATAACTTGTTTCAATGTCTAATAGTTAACACAAATAGAAAATTTTTTTCTCATGTCTGACTTAAATCTTTCCACCCGCATGTTCACCATATTTCTTTGTCTTTTGACCTCAATTAGGTGGGAAGCTGGCAGTTATTCTTACTCTTCTATTTCTTTATCTGTTGAAAGACAATGCTTTACCAATTGTACAAATTCGTGATAGTAATAAATTCGAATTTTCTGGAGAAAAATACACTTTTGTCCATTTTACATGAGACAGATATTTTGTTTCAGAACCAAGAGAATATTTAAAAAGCAATACTAACACAATCTTCTAGAACATTCAAATGACAACCTATGTAAAATAAAAAGTGAATGTACAATGCTCCCCTTCTCTTGCCCCCACCATCCTACTCTTCAAAGTAACATTTTTTCTTAAATTAGTATCTTGCCTTCCAGGCATTTTTCTCTGTAATTTGGTAAGAAAAGTAAGAAAAATAAAATAAAGGTGTGTACTAACAGTATGGGAATGTGGTTTCTGTTTTGAATTTTTTCTCTCTTTAAGAGTTTTGGCTATCCATCGTAGAATACCATGAAGGAAACTTAATCACACAGCATGCTTCATTTTAAACATGTATTAGTCCGTTTTGTGTTGCTTATAACAAAATACATGGAACTGGGTAATTATAAAGAAAAATGAAATTTATTGCTTACAGTTTCTAAGTCTGGGAAATCCAAAGTCCATCTGGTGGTGGTAACAGTGACCCAGGGATCTCACATTGCAAGATGGTGGAAGCAGAGAGAGCAGACAGGGTGAGAAAGTCAGACACTCCTCTTCTTTTAAAGCCCTCAGAACCATGCCCTTGGCCACCACTTTTAATCCATTCACTATGGCATGGCTCTACAATTCAATCACCTATTTAAGGCTCCACCTTTCAATTACCATAACAGGATTTTCCACCCTCTTAACAGTCACAGTGGGGGCTAAGATTCTAATACATAAACATGGGGGACACAATTCAAGCTTTAGTGAGTTTTGGGGGGACATATTTCAGTCCACTACACATTACATGTATACTTTAAAAAATTATGTTAAATTAAATCAAATTTAAAATGTATGAGGATGTTGGTACAGCCATGGAAAACTGTTTGACAATATCAAAGCTAAGTATTCACCCACCCAGCAGTTTCACACATGAGTATATATCCAACAGAAATGAGTGCTTATGTACACCAAAAGGCATGTATTAGTATGTTCATAGCATCATTATTTATAATGGCCCCAAACGGTAAATCCTAAATGTGCCTCAACAACAGAATGGGTAAAGATAATCAGGTAGAGCAATAAAACACAATAATAAAAAGAGATTAAGATTTTGGATAATGTTAAACAAAGGAAACCAGATACAAAAGAGTGTGTATGTAGGAATCCATTTACATGAAGTTCAAATGCAGACAAAAAATGATCTGTTACGATAGAGATAAAAGTAATGACTTACCTAGGCTGGCCGGTGGCTCACTTGGGAGAGCATGGTGCTGATAACATCAAGGTCAACTGGTTGAATCCCCCTACTAGCCAGCCGTCAAAAAATAAAAATAAAAAATTCTGTACCTTGATCTAGGTGGTGATTACATGGATAGATACATAAGTAAAAATTATTTGAACTGTATACTTAAGATTTGTGTGCTTTACTTTATGTATGTTATACTCCTCACTTCCCACTCCCATTGTACCTGAGGCTTCTAAGTCTGGAGTTGTTCATGTATGTCCTTCGGGACAGGTGGCTCCCTCTTTGCTGCAGGGACTTTTCACATATTTCAGGCAAAGCCTTTTACAGGGGTGGGGATTGATTTTTATTGTTGTTTTGCTCCTTTAATTGTACTCTTCCATACCTCTTTTACCTTTCAGGAATTTATAGTTCATTACATTTTTTTAAAAAATACTTGATGATGGTTTTACTATGTAGAAAAAGCCAGAGTTCAATTATTGCTATAATTGCTTGAATGTTCTCATTTCTGTTATTTCTCCATTTTCTCATGTAATTAAGTACAGTTATGTCTTTCAGCTGGAAATGTTATTCAAACTATATTCTAATATATATGGAGATGTGTGTGTGTGTTTGTGTGTGTGTAGTCTTTTTCATTTGGCTATGGGGTTTCTTTTTGGGGTGATAAAAATATTATGAAATTACATAGTACTAATGGTTGCACTACTCTGTGAATATACCAAAAACCACTGAATTGTACATTTTAAAAGTGAATATTATGGTATCTGAGTTATATCTTAAGGTATTTTAAAAAAGAGTTCTTGGAAAATAAAGATATCATTGCAAAAATAAAATATTCAGCCAAAACTTTAAAGCTGAATCAAAAAAATCTCCTAAAATGTAGGAAGAAGAGGACATTGAAAAAATTAGGGACAAGACAAAAGATATACAGAACCAATCTGTGAGGCCCGAGAACTGTTAGAAGTTTCAGAAAGAGAGAGAAAGCAGAGGATAGGAAGTAAGCAAAGAAATAATGTGAGACCTTCTCAGATGTGAAGAAAAACATATTCAAATTGAATAAGCTTACTGAGAAGCAAGAAAGAAGAAAAAACCTCTACATTAGACACAATCACTGTGAATCCTGAGTACAAGAGAATGAAAAGATCCTAAGGGCCCCCACATAGAAAAATACAGCTCATTTGGAAAGGAACGAGAATGAGACTAGCACACATTTCTCATCAGCAATGCTGAATGCCAGAGGACAATGACAAGATTTTCAACCTAGACCCAAATAAACTGTCATTAAACTAAGAGGGCAAGAAAAAGTCTTTTCAGACATAAAAGAACTTTGTTTTCCACACACCTTTTCTGAAGTTACTTGAGGATGTCCAGCAAAACAAGGCAGTACACCAAGAAAGAAAAATCAGGGACTTAAGACAGCAGTGATCCCAGAGAAGAGGGCAAACACAGGAGTTCCAGGCTGAGGGCTGTGCAGAAAGGCCTAGAGAGTAATTTGCCTGTAGCGAGACAGGAGAATGAAGGCATTTGGAAGCATGGTATTCAGGGAGACAATGAAAAAAAGGTATGAACTCCAAAGATAAAACAGTGTATTTGAGATTAGAATAATTTAAGGCTTTGACGAAGGCAGATAATGGGAAAAAAAGAAAGAAAAAAAATGCCATTAGGTGTTCTAGGAGCAAACAAAGGTTATTATATAAATAAAGAAAGGTAATCATAGCACATAATTTGGCTTTGTTGTGAATAGTTATATAGTTTATAGTGACATAAACATTTTGAACTTTTAAAATCAAACTATAAAAAATGCACATAATACTAAACTATGGTTATGGAATAAAATATAAATGCTGTCAATCTTGAGCAGGTTAGAATAAAAGTGCAGATGATTTAAAAGATGAAGGGGAGAAAAGTAAAAGGAATAATAAGGAACTTAATGCCTTCTTAGAATATGAACAGCCATAGGATACCATCTGTAGTTGACAGAACAAAAAAGAAAGCTTATGTTTATAATGTACGTTACAAAGGTAACCAACAGATGGGGAAAAAAAGGTATTGAAATCTTTTGTCTGCTTTAGACTGTCTCCTGATGTCTTTGTTAGTGTGTATTCCTACTCCTTTTTATTCTTTTCTATCATTCTGATGGGATCTCCTAAGGAAAGGATGTGAACACGTGTGCTCAGGGTAGCCTCTTGAGCCTTTCGTATATTATTTACAAAACTCTTAAACCATCCTGCATATTTATATAACTGTATACATACGTAAGTGATTCTGGCTTTCTCATGTCAACTGCTGAATTATCACTGGAAGTTTTCTCTTATAGTTATCTACCAACTAATAGTTTAATTTTAGTAATGTTGCCTCCTTTGTCTATATATCAATATATGCATAATACATAATATATATGCATTCCTGAAATACTTGTTTTTTGCAAAATCACATACTAGGTATCAGGGCTCATGGCCAAAAAAAAAAAAAAAAAACCATTAGCAGAAGCCTATTCAAAAATCTATACAAACTGGTAATTAGAGCACTTAAAAAAAAGTTAAGAATCTTGATTTAAAATACTAGCACAGTTTAAAAGACATGCTAAATTTCTATAAATAAATGTTACAGCAAATATAGGACTTTATGTGAGCAAAACAGTTGCAGGTAGCTTGTTGGAAGGGAGTATAAGAGGAGTTGAGGTTGTTTAGTTCTAGAGGCAAAGGCAAAATGCACTGGAGATCAGGAATCAAACAGGAAGCACTTCTGAGACAGGGCACATGGCCAGCAGAGCCAGGAGGAAGAGCTGGGGATGAAAGGGCACTTCATAGGTACTCAATTCCTCTTGTGGCTTGCTGTATTCAGCTGTGTTCATTTACTTTGTGTTCAGCTGCTGTTATTTGATGGCACAAAGTGTTAAAATAGTGGGGAAAAAATCACAAATGAACAGATGTGACTTTTGTGTAATATTGACATTATTCCTGTTTGCCAATTGTGTATGAACTAATAAACCAGACTTTTAGCAGAACATTATATGTAAATTTTTAACATATATTGCCTTTATTAAATTAGAAAATTATTGAAAAGGAGAAAAATGAAATACTGATATTTGTTTTCTGGAAATGCAAGTCTTAAAACACATGTCTGTTCATTCAAATTCCACACACTGGGTTTTTATTTATTTTTGCAGATGAATAAAAAACATGCAATGACAGAATGATTATTTCTTATATCAAGAGGGTTTTTTAAAAAATTTAATAGCTAAATATGCTATTGTAGACAAAATTTCTGATGGTGGTTCTCTCTCCCATTATGACGGATTTGGGATTAAATCAACTGACACTGACACTATACTCTTAATTTTAAGAATGCCAGTAAAGAATTATATATGCACAAATATTTTAAATATATTTTACCAAGCCACAAAACAGGTTGAGAAAGCTGTAATTTGTCAAGTGTATACAGTAATTGGAAGAATAGGATCCGTAATGCACTGGAATTCAATTGAATTCAATATTGTAAGGATTACAGAGAATATTAAAATATAATATTAAATTATTTTATTTTCCAAATCTGTATTCTTTTCCCCAAGATATAATTATATTTTAATGAGTTCGTTAAATGTATAAAAATGATGGTTGATAAAGTTTTGTTTTTCTCCTAGCTAAATTGAAATAGAATCCTGTTTTTCTTTCTTAACAATGAAATAAATAAGAAAAATAAAGCCTAATAACTCTTCTTACTTGAAAACCTCTTTTCAAATGTCAAATGTCACTTTTCAAAATGTTGCTATATATATTATGCAGTGTGTTGCAAAGCCTTCTGGGTTGACATTTTAAAATCACCACGTAAATCTGCCTGACAAGTTTGGGGTTTTTTTT
>NW_007726957.1:391108-392557 GCF_000696425.1 Galeopterus variegatus
TTTTTTTTGTTTTTTGTTTGTAATGTGAGATATAAATAAATGTTCTGTCCCTTACTTTTTCAATACCTGGTTCTAGTTGGTTGCTGTTTTAGTTGATATTAACTAAGCAGCTCTACTCAAGTGGTTAGTCTTCTACAGCATTTTTGTTAGTCAGTTAGTTTATTTCCATTTGTTTTCTGTAAGGTTGTGATTAAATTAAAAATTTTGAAAGTGTCACTAGCCTATATTTTAAAGCATCTGTGTGAAGTCCTTTTTTACCTAAATTCCAGTTAGCATATAATGGATTTTTAGGGGAAAAAAACCAAACTAATTTCGTGTTAGTGGCATGTATATGTAAGAAAAGGGTATGCAAAGGAGAACAGAAAAGAACAGCAATAGTGAATAATTGCTAAATTCACAATGTAGTGTTCTCTTGGCATTTTCTCTTATGAAATATACTCATTTGTTTCTTTAGATCACTTTCCTTATATGGGAAGGTGTCATCATTAAATATGGTGATTGAGTCTGAGTCTCAGCTAGGAAGTGCTAACTGGATGAAAAATTCAACTGGTTTTTTGTTTGTTTGTTTGTTCTGACCAGTAAGGAGATCGCAACCCTCGGCATGGTGTGGTCTGCACCACGCTCAGCCTGTGAGCGCACAGGCCATCCCTATATAGAATCTGAACCCGCAGCCTCAGCGCTACCAGTGCCGCACTCTTCCTATTGAGCCACGGGCCGGCCCTCAACTGTTTTTTAATCGAAGACATTCGGCCTTAAAATGAACATGTGGTTATTACAACAGAAATCTAAATAAATCCTCTAAAGATTTTCTCTGGTGATTTCTATTTCCTGCAGTCTCTCTAAAACATATATTATAAAACATTATATTATAAATCAATTGTATATATTCTGAAGAATTATTGTATAACTCTTCCTTTTTCAGGTGAGATGGGGTTGGAGAGGTAGACAGTTTTCATATCACACAGAACCTTTCATATTTTCAGGACATTTTGTGTTTTTTCTTAGTAGTGCTTGTCATGATTAAGTAATTTTATTTGTATGACTGTTAAAAGAATGTCTCTCTTGATAGACTAAGCTCTATGTATTCGGGACCCACAGGACTATCACCTGGAGTACAGTGTATAAACAAAAACATAGGACTCATGGCAATCTTAAGATTTGAATCCATTTTGTGTGAAAATTTGTTTTCACATACTTAATGTAATAGCTTTCAAAGAATTTCATTGCATAAGAATGTTAATTATTTGCTCTAAATGTCCCCATCCTTTAAGAGGGAATAATATGTAATAATCTGAATTAATTAGGAAAATGTCAAGGAGTCATTTGTCTTTATTTGTTGGCCTTAAGGACAGGGATTTTTGTCTGGATTTTTTCATGGTTTTATTCCTAACAGCAAGAACAGTGCCTGGCATAGAAATATATGTTGAATCAATGATTAATAAAAGTTAA
>NW_007726957.1:393227-394648 GCF_000696425.1 Galeopterus variegatus
AACAGCAAGAACAGTGCCTGGCATAGAAATATATGTTGAATCAATGATTAATAAAAGTTAACGATACTCACAACTCAATAATAAGAGAACAAAACAACCTTATAAAAAATGAACAAAAGATTTGAATTGACAGTTACCAAAAAAAGATATAGGCTGGCAAAAAAGCACAAGAAAATATGTTCAATGTCATTAGTCATTAGAATAAATACAAAGTAAAACCACAGTGAGATACTGCTATACACTTAGAATGACTAAAATAAAAATAACTGACAGTACCAAGTGCTGGTGATAATGTGAGCTAACTGGAAGTCTCATATGTTGTTGGAGGGACAACCCACATTGGACATCAGTTTGCCAGTTTCTTATAAAGTTAAATGTACACTTAGTGTATGTCCCAGCAACCCACTCTTAGAAATTTACCCAAGAAAAGTGAAAACATATGTTCACACACACATACACATGTAAAAATTTGTATGCACATGTTTGTGAAGGTTTTATTTATAATTTCTAAAAACCAGAAACAATCCAAATTATTATTAACTGGTGAGTGGATAAATAAATGGCAAAATAAACTATGGTACATCCATACAATGAAATATTACTCATTAAGAGAAGGAAGAAAACTACTAATACAGGTAATAACATGGATGAATTTCAAGTACATTATGCTGAAATGAAAGAAGCCAACCTCAAATGGCTACATACTATGTGATTCCATTTACATGACATTCTAGAAAGGCAAAACTATGGAACAAAAATCAGAGAAACGCAGATAAGTGTTCAGCAAGGGCTAGTATTGGGGAAAGGGAATTGACTCCAAAGAGGAGGAACTTTTTGGAATGATGGAAATGTTCTTTTGTGATTGTGGTTACCCAACTGTGTATGCATTTGTCAAAATTCATAGAACTGTATGCCAGAAAAGGGTGAATAATACTATCTGTAAATAATACCTTCATAAACCTGACTAAAAAAACAAACAAAGAAAGTGTTAATGAGGCTTTTTTTCTATTAGTACAAGAGCAAGTAAATTGTTCTCTTGCTGCTTTGAGAATCAGGAATGAACCCACCATGCTCTACCAAGGGACCAAAGAAACTAGTGACACTCACCTCCCTACTTATCGTTCCCATTGTTCTTTTTTTTTAGATTCTTACCCTGATAAACTGGTAATGAGGAACTTCAAAATTCTTCATCTCCTCAAAAAAATTAATAAAAAGATAGATATGTTGGAGGCCTTTAAGCTTCCTATGGCAGGAATGGAATTTAGCAGATTGGAGAATGGGCAGTGACTCAGTCAAATGTCTGCTATAGACAGAAGATGGTCTTAAGGACTGTGACAGAGTGACTCTTCAACAATGTGTGTTTGAGGCCGGCCCGTGGCTCACTCGGTAGAGTGCGGTGCTGATAACACCAAGGCCATGGG
>NW_007726957.1:395561-399173 GCF_000696425.1 Galeopterus variegatus
AAGCCAAGGGTTGAGATCCCCTTACCGGTCATCTTTTTAAAAAAAAAAAAACAAAAAAACAATGTGTGTTTGTGTGTGTGCACACGCGCATGTGTGTCTTATACAATCTCTAGAGTTTTACGAGGTTGGTTCTCTTGTTCTAAATCTAGGTGACCGCTCTAGCAAATGTGCTATGTTACCCATACCAAACCTTTCTTCTGATATCTCATTTCCAGTGTTTTTGCCACCCTAGTTCTCATACATTTTTGTTCCACGTAACAGACAGCTTTTATCTTCATGATTATTGTCATAAACTCACTGATATTAATGATAAAGTTTTAGCTATATACATAAAAGATTTCTCCTCTTATTTTATATACATACACACACAATTAGAAATCTTACCTGCAAGTTGAACTCAACAAATATTTATTGGTGCCACTTTGTTTTAAAACTTATTTACAGGGTATTGCAAAGTTATACAATTAATTCTACCAGCAATATGACTTTGGCCAGATCCCATAATATCTGTTTGCTTACATACAAAATGCAGGTAATAGTATCAAGTAATAAAACAAAGATTCTTACTATGTCGTTGTAAGAATCACAGTAGCTTAGGAAAGTTTGCAGTCAACTCTGAAGTTCTGTGCAAATATAAGACAATGGTATTGTTAATGGCATCCTTCTCATTATTTTTACTACTCCTAGAAGAGGGTACATTGATAAATTATTATGTTTCTCCAGGTAGAGTCACTCCAGGGCAGCTCACATCCTATATTCAGCTCTTCAAGAACAACCTCAAAGCTCTAATGAATCATTGTGGGCTCCTACAGCTTGGGCTGGCCACAGTTCAAACTTTGAAACACCCACAGACTTCCAAATGGGACAACTTTCTGGCTTTTGAAAGGCTCCTTCTCCAGGTATGTTGCTATGGGAGCTTCTTGGGATATTAATAATTAAAGTTTGACTTCCAGGGAAAAACTTTGATATTTATTATAGGCTTAGTAATAAATCATTTTGCTGACATGTGCCCTGTGTTGTATTCTCTAAGTGCCCACAAATTAAAATTCAAATAGAAACTTTTTTCACACTGTATTAGTCAGGGTTCTCCAGAGAGACAGAATCAATAGGATATGTTATAATTATATGAGAGGGATTTATTAGGGGAATTAGCTCATGTGACTATGAAGAAAAGTCCTACGATAGGTTGTCTGCAAACTGGATGCCGGTAGCATGGCTCAGTCCAAGTCCAAAGGCCTCAAAACCAGGGAAGCTGATGGTGTCCTTGGTGTAAGTCCTGGAACCCAAAAGCTGAAGAGTTTCAAGCTCTGATGTCCACGGACAGGAGAGAAGAGCGTATCCCAGCCCCAGCAGATTGAGAGAGCTTCACCTCTTTCCTGTGTCTTTTGTTCTCTCCGGACTCTCTCTGGACACCCACATTGAGGGTGGGTCTTTCACACCCAGGCCACTCCGACTCTCATACTAATCTCTGCTGGAAACACCCTCACGGACTCAACTAAAAAGATTGCTTTACCAGGTTTCTCAGCATTCCTTCATCTAACCAAGTTGACACCTAGAATTAACTTTCACACACACTTTTTTTTTTTTTTGACAATGATGTCTTTGGCTTCTCATACAGTGCTAAGGATTTTTTGGGGCATTTGACTAGTTTTTGAAACCCTCTTTGCACTCTTTTGCTATTTGGACCTTTCTTGATCTTCATGACATCTTTATTTGACCTTGGTACTTTTCCTGTAAAATATTACTGCTATTTATACTTCTTCTGATACTAACTAGTCTCTATTTCTTAAACAGCATATAACATGCGCCTTAAAATGATGTTTAGTAGTGTTTATACAGAAATTTGTGTGGGGGTAGGAACTTTTCATGACTGATGAAATAGTTTCATGGAAAAATTTTAAAAACAGGTATATTTTTGAAAACTATAAAGTATTTTTAAACATTATAAACTACTTTTAAAAAAGCATAAAGTATAATAAAGCATAAACTTACATAAAATGACAAATATGTACTCTCCACATAGACTCAATACAATTTACTATTTTTTTCATATTTATATTAGATCGTTTTTCATTAAAGAGCTAAAACTAGAGATAAATTTAAAGCATCCTTGATACTATACCCTTCCCTAATCTGATTCCCGTTTTCCTTTCCCCAGAGGTAATCTCAAGCTCGATTCCTTGTTTTCATATTTTTACTAAATATGTGTTTTCCCATAAATAATACAGAGTATTGTGCTGTGGGTTTTAATTTTTACATCAGTGATATCATATTGTCAATATCCCTAAACAACTTGCTTTTTTTCTCATTTATTTTTAAAATAATCCAAAGTGATGTATGTAGATCTAGTTTATTCATTTCAGCCATGCTGTGAGTATACAAGTTATTTATCCAATCCATATTGATGTTTAGTTAAGCTCTCCCTTTTATGTGTTTGTGTGCATGTGTGTGTGTGATTAGAAAGAATGGTGTGGTGAGTGTCCTGGAACATTTCTTCTGGAAGGTTATATACCTTGGAGAGGATTGTTAGGTCATTGACTATGCATATTGTTGAGTTTACTAAGTATCACCAAAAAAATTGAACCAGTTGACCCTTCTGCTAGAAATGGATGGTTTGTTTCTCAGTGTGGTGTCTAGCACTCAGTATTATCAAAGGTAAACATTTTTTATAGTGGGTCATGCTGTCTCTTTGAATAAATTTGCATTTTTTGACTACTAATGAGGCTGAACATCTTGTATTTATTGGCTATTCAATTTTCCTCTTCTATGAATTGCTCATTCTTCTTATACTTTTGTTTATTGGGTAACAGAAAAACTGTTGCTTTGCATTGCTTTGCCCCCCTCGGATTTGTCACCCCACTTCCCCTGGTTGATGGAGACACAAAGGATTACTAAAAGCCCATCTCTTCCAAGCAGTGAGTGGTTTATTTTTGTTTATGATGCGTCTAAAGACTGTTGTGCGTGATGCAGAAGAGAGGGTTGGGAAACTTTTGCTTTGCCCCCCACAGATTTGTCACCCCACTTCCCCTGGGTGACAGAGCTTTACTCAAAGCCCATCTCTCCTGAGCAGTGAGAGACCCTGAAGTGGTTAACTTCCCTTGGGAACGCTCAAGCGAGAGGCAACCCTTCCTCGGGAAATTGACCCTGAATTGGGGTTCTCTTCCTGCATTTATTTTCCAGATCAGGAAGTTACAGGAAGAGAACAAAGGTGGGGTTATAGTTTAACATTATGGGCTGGTAACTTTCAGTGAAACAAGTCAGATGACATTTCAGTAAGGCAATTAAGTGGTCTTATCAACCATAGTTTAATCTTAGCAAACATTCCTTTCTATACCAATTTCTCAGTATCTTTACATAACAATCAGTAACTAGTCTGTCTTTGAGCCAGCAACCTGCTGTGCCACAATCCTTATCTTGCAACAGAGACTTATAGCCTGAGGGAAATTTCTAGTCCTCTGCAAGGTTAAAATTTGAAACTGCAAGACTTTGGAAAACCATGCCCTGTGAAGTACATATGCTTTGTAGTATATTCCACATCTCCCCCGTTTTACTTATTTAAAAGGAAAAGCAAAAGCTATAGATCAGGTTGGCATAGTTAAGACAAAAAGCATT
>NW_007726957.1:399451-400381 GCF_000696425.1 Galeopterus variegatus
TTTGTTAAAGCAAAGTTAGTATTATTTAGCATGGCAAGTCCTTTTAATTTACTTCAGGTGAGGACTGGTGATGTCATAGTCTCTCAGGGCTGCTGCAGTGGCATCACTCCAGGTGCTGTGAATTGGGTGTAATTAGCAATTGTTGAAACTCAGGGAAAGGGATTCTGCTCCGTGTAATAGTTGATTCTAAGTTCAGGGAGTTTGTTAATGTTAAAACTGTCCATTATGTTACTGTTTCCAAAGCATCTAGTCTTTTGTAAAATTTTTGATCAATTACAAGCCTATTGTATAAGAACAGGATGTCTCATCCAAGTTACAAACATCCTCTTTAAGGCCAGGAAAATTTAGAGAACTGCTTTTGCAGAGAAGACATCATTTCCCCCTTTATGATCAAGGCATTTCTCATGAAAGCATTGATGATCTATATGTTGATTGAAAAGGTCTTACTTTTCATTGCATAAATCTCTCGGTGTTAGGAAGGCTCTTTCCCAGGTGGTGATTGAAAGAAGCATCTCAGCTTGTTATGGCCAACGTCCAAAGGGTAAAAGAAATTTGCCCACGAGAACCGGGTGATAGGAAAAGGAAAAGAGTTTATTTCTGGTGGCCAGGGCTGTGCAGGCCAATCGAGAAGCACAGCCCTGAGTTGAAACCTCTGGCAGCTTTTATTTTTAGCTAGGCGGGAATTTTTCGCGCCTGACGCAATCTAGCCAATGCAAGCAAGCCAGCGGTACATAAGCTAATTTTGCTGTTAGCCCTGTAGCCCCTCCCCACCCTGGATTCCCCCATTTATTTTAGCAAGCGATTTGTACAGAAGAAGAATGCATATGTTAAGGTCAGTAGGGGTTGGGGCATCCCTTAAGCTCACTTTCTTTTTTTTTTTTTTCCATGTCCGGCAACGGATTGCAACCCTCAGTGTCGCCCCCGTACCGG
>NW_007726957.1:401096-413839 GCF_000696425.1 Galeopterus variegatus
CCACCGGGCCGGCCCAAGCTCACTTTCTTTCAGTGATCTGTCCCATGTTGCTGGGAAGACTGTTTCCCAGGTGAAGATTTGTCTGTCCCACGTCGGAGGAAAAGATGAACAGCAGGATGAAGCAGTTTAGGCCAAATTTACGGCAAGCATAGAAAGAGATCAGCAACTTGGAAATGAGACATGCTATCTTATATCCAAAGTTTTAAATTATATCCTGTTATAAAGAGAGAGAGAGTTAATTTTCATTGAACATAAAAATAGCCACATTGCCATAATAATTATAAGGATACTTAAAGTTATTAAATTTTAGCGGGATCAAATAGGGAGAAAACAAATACTTTTATCTCTGTTTTAAATGACATTTTACTGAACTGTTGTTAGTTATAGATAACTTGAGAGAGAGAGGGAGAGTTTTCTTACATTTGGAAAAACATTAGGAGAACCAGCAGTGTTTTAAAATAAAGAAATTGTAAAAACCCATAATTTTTTAAAAAAATTAATTTACCAATTAACTTTTGTTGTTTTGACTTTTTGAACAATTTCACAAACCCATCCGTTTTTTTTTTTTCATTAGAATTTTGGAACTTTAGTTTAAAGCTATGAACTCAAAGTTTGTCACGAAATTGTACCTATTAGAGTTTTTTAACGAAATATTTGAAGACATAACATTTTAAAATTATAATTAAACCAATATTATGATCGGTAGCATTTATATCAAGACACAGATATTTAAGAACCTTACAAGATTTTGGAACACATATCCGTAACACCTTCAGTACTGACAATGCTTTCCCATATAGCCTAATTTCTTAAATAAGCCAATTAGTTCTGATACATCCTTTATATATCCTTTGAGAAACTCCAGGGCCCTTGGAATTCCTCAAAGTTACCTTAATGTTTCAGAATTTAGTGTTGGAAAGCTGTGTTAAATAACAAAAGGCTTAAAACATTTAGTTGAATAAGATCACAGATTATTACAAAAAGTAAAACCAAAGTGACAAAGGGTTTCAAAGGCAGAGAGCACAAGAAATTATCATGAAATAAGTTTTTTAAAGCAGTTATCTAAGGGCAAAGAAAAACTTTTACAACTTTGCATCAAGAGCAGTTAAGTGAAAAGACCTTTAGTAATCCTGCTTGACTAGTAAACCCAGTCAGTGATGTGTGCTGATAAGAATATTTTTATACATTCAGGTTAGTAAATAGGCATCCATTTATCAGAGCAAATTATACAAAGCCCAAAATTATAAAATATTGAATTTTATCTATATTTACCAAATACATATTTATGGCTTTCTAGCCAAAAACTTGGTGTATTAGATTTATACCTTTATCAGTTAATGTTAACTAGGGCCTATGCGATATTTGGCATAGGTTTCTCTTCGCCAGCCATTTTTGGTCCCAGGTTTCCACGTGACGTTTGGAGCCATGTGGAATCCAGAGAGGCAGAGGGCAGTATTCACTATCTATGTTTAAAAGGTATTGTTTCTCCCAGCATGGCCAGAAGGGAGAGCTGAGATAACAAGAAGGCATGTTGACCTAGAGACAAATTTAAGTAAGAGGTTTAAATCAAATTTTGAAAATATTTTTATCAAAACTTTAGAAGATTTAAGTCACATGAACTTGAAAAGTATACTTATTTATTTAATGAGCACACATTAATTATAAGCCAATTTGGTACCTTGCATATAAAACAATTACACAAACAGACATGAACATATAGACATAACATACAGCTTACACATGCATATAAGCAGACATAAACAATAAGAACAAACAAGGATCTTATAGGTTTTGTTTAAAATGTAATAGAAAGCTTACTAGTAAAAAGGACAGTCAGGTTTAGATTGTGTTTTTTCAAAAGACTTCTTGGTGAGGCTTCATCTTGCCTTAAAGAAAGCAAGACAACAAGTTTACATTGTAAAGAAAACTATGCAAGCCTTTTGAAGAAGATGCAGAGAAGATTTTCTTCCTTTAAGAAGATAGCATAGAATTCTACCATAGAATTGTGTGACCATAGATGAAACTAGAAGAGAATTTAGAAGTCTGTTTTAAGATGCCAGAAAATTTGAGACCATCTAGTTAAACAGGTAGATCTTAGTCTAGTTTTTGTTTCTCAAATGGGTTACTGAGCTCAAGAGCTGAGCCACCACTCAGAGATGAAACCATTTGACTCTTGAGGTTTTTAGGAGAAGAGCAGTAGACCCAAAAGGGGTCTGGTTAGCACCATGGCTGCTTTTCATCATAAAACTCCAGAGTCTTCAGAGAAAGAGTAGCACATGCAGCTAAGAAAAGAATCACTGCTTTTAAGAGAGGAGAGAAGCAGTGTGCAGGTAAGAAAGAAAAACATGCTTAAACAATACCAACACTGTAAAGAAATAATAACTTCTTTTACTTTAGATTGCCCAATTTAAAGTTCTCTTAGTCACTGGCAAAGATTAAGTTTTATCCTTTTTTGGTGACATAAACATGTCTTAGTTTTTTGTTAACGTCTTGGATAGGTCTCAGAGTGACTTGACATAGATTCCTAGTTGTTAGGTGGGAAGACTTTACGAGACCCATTGCATAATTAACCAGTGACCAATTTTTTCCCAAATTTTTATGTTAAGGCTTCCTTCCTTGAGGTATCAAGGACATGATTGTTGAATATCCACTAATAGTTTTACAAGCTGCCATTCAGTTACTTACAGCCTGCTGCTTTAAGGAGACATGGGAGTTTTAACGTACATTTAGTCTCCCCTTTGTTAACGAATTATCCATATTTTAAAAGTAAAGAAAATGAAAAAATATCTCCGGGATTGAAAAAGCCTAACTTTGACCTGCCGCAGGCATGCAGTTGCTAATCAAAAGCCACCTGTGATTCCCTTACTGAGATGCGTTTCATCTCCCTTATTAGGGACTCCCTTTTTGGGATGAATTGTCGGACGTCTTATTCCTCTCTAATGCTTGGCAGGTCAGTCTCCAATCCGTGGACCTCACACAGGGCACCATTTTGTTGCTTTGCCCCCCATGGATTTGTCACCCCACTTTCCCTGGGTGATGGAGATGAAAGGATTACTCAAAGCCCATCTCTACTGAGCAGTGAGAGACCCCAAAGTGGTTAATCTCCCTAGGAACGCTCAAGCGAGAGCCAACCCCTCTATTTGGGAAATTAATGCCGAATTGGGGTTCTCTTCCTGCATTTATTTTTTATAGTGGGTCAGTGCTGTCTCTTTGAATAAATTTGCAATTTTTTGACTGCTAATGAGGCTGGACATCTTATATTGTAGTTATTGGTTATTCAATTTTCCTCTTCTATGAATTGCTCATTCTTCTTATACTTTTGTTTATTGGGTAACAGAAAAACTGTCTTTATGTATTTCAGATATTAGACTTTTTAAAGTTATATCATACAAATACTTCTTCCAAACTGTGGTTTATTTTTTGACTTTGAGTCTTATATATTTTATTGTATAAAAGTTTAAAATGCTAATGCAGTTTAGTTAGTATTATTCTTTATGTTTTGTGCTTATTTGTGTTTTATATTGTAAACCCTTCTCTACCCCTAATTTTTAAATACATTGTTCTCTATTTTCCACAAAAAATTAACTTTTATTTTTGACATTTGAATTTTTAATTCATCTGGAATTTATTTTTGCTTATAGTATGATTAAGATATGATTTTATTTTCCTCTGTGTGGATAGCTTATTCTCCCCACACCATTTATGGAATATTCCATTGTATTATAGACTACTTATCTAACAGACATTTTCCTCTTTCTCATGTTGCCAGAACACCAGTTTTGTTCCAGTGTCTACATTTTTCCCATATGGTTCAGACAAATCCTGATTGGTCTCAGACTATCCTCATATTCTCACTTCCACACCTAGTGATTAGTTTAGCAGTCTGAGTCAAAGAGAGGCAAAGGGAAGTTTGCTGAAGGCACTTCTAAAACAGGTGTATTAGTCCATTTTCTATTATAAAAGAATACCATAGACTGTGTAATTTGTAAAAAATAGAGGGTTTTTTGGCTCATAATTCTGGAGGCTGGGAGGTCTAAGAGCATGATGCTGGCATCTTGTGAGGTCTGCCTTGCTGTGTTATCCCACAGTATCCCATTATTACATTCCTAGGATATGTTCAACCTAGTCATACACACACACACACACACACACACACGCATGCATACACATACAAACATTGCTGGATTTAGTTTGCTAGTATTTTCCTTAGTTATTTACATTTATGCTCATAGGTAAAATTAGCATGTATTTTTCCTTTATTGTGCTGTCATTGGCTTTGGAAAAATGCTTGCAGTAGTTTGGCAAAATCAGTTAGGGTGAGTTTCACTTTTTCTATTCTCCGGAATTATTTGTTTAAGAAAGGAATTATCAATTGCTTAAAAGTAAAATATACCTGAAGAATCTCATTGGCTTTGGAAAAATGCTTGCAGTAGTTTGGCAAAATCAGTTAGGGTGAGTTTCACTTTTCCTATTCTCTGGAATTATTTGTTTAAGAAAGGAATTATCAATTGCTTAAAAGTAAAATATACCTGAAGAATCATTTGGACCTGCTGCTTTGCTGTTGTTGTTGTTTATATTTATAATTATAATTATAATAATATGAATAATCATTAGTAATTGAGTGATTCAAAACTGTAAGTTTTAAATTCTTTATCTCCTTAACTTTATCACCTTCTGACAGAGGTGTTTTAAAATTTTTCACAGTGATTGTGGATTTACCAATTTTTCATTATGTTTTTTCTATATGTATGGATGTGTATCTATTTGTATATGTATGAAGATACTTCAAAAAGTTCATGAAAAAATAAAATTAAAAGATAATGTGAACTTTTCAATGAACTTTTTGAAGTACCCTCATGTATGTATATGTATATTTACATATCTGTATTAAAAACATGAGTTTATATTAGTATCACAATTCTCACTTTTACAGACTTTGGTTTAAAAGTAAAGCATTTGATTTTATTTTGAACATAAGGGCAACTTTTAGCTTTTCCCAAAGGGCTTGAGAGCCACTGACAATTCTCAGCTAAGACTGGGAATTGTTTATTTCTCTAGAGACTCATTTCCCCTACTTTCTACCAGCCCTCTATCACTGAAAACCCAGTGTTGACTTTATGGCCTAAGTAACATTATGGACAACTTTAATTGAGAAAAAGAAATCATTTTTGGAAATCTACAATTAGAAATAGGTTACTGCATTTCTTCTACCTACTGCTATTTCTTTGTTCCGTGGTTTTGGTGATCTAATGATTAATCAGCAACAAATCTGAGGACTATTCAGAAGACTCCTCTTTGACTTAGGCTGCTGATAATGGTAGATTTAAGAATTTAGTTTAGAAAAGTAATATTATGTGCTCAAAAGAGAAACTTTTCTGAGTATTTTTGGGAAGAATCTAATATTTATTAGCAGTGAATACATTTTAAAAACCCAAAGGAGATAAAGTGTCTTCATGACTCTTTTTTTCTCTTTCTTATCTCCAAGGTCCAATATCATAGTCAGTGTTTTAGGCAATGAGTACAAGTGTGCTAATTATCAAATAATTTTGTTTCTGTTTCAAGTTTAAAATATAGAAAAGAACAACTTTATTTTGAACATGGATATTTTTATGATTCTATTAATAAATGTGTTCACAAAGCAGCTTTTTTTTCCTTTTAGTCAACATACAAATTTACTTAATTTGGTGATAAAGGTATGAAGAATTCCAGAATTCCTTTTTTGTAGAGTAGCAAGAAAGTTTGATTTAGTTTTCTCATGTAATTAGGAATAAAGTACCTACTTCATAGAGTTATTGTCAGGATTCAGTAAGATTGCATGTGCCCATCACTAAGTACAATGCCTGGCCTATAGTTAGCACTCAGTTAGCAGTAGTTATTATTATTCATTCTTTTACCTGAGCCAAAAATATTATAAATGCCAATTTATTTTATGTGAGTAATGCTTTTAATATATTTTCACCTAGATTTTGTTTTTCTGAGTAAAATTCGTATTGGAAGAATGAGTCTGTCACTGAGGAAAATGTTACTATCTTTCAATATTTACTGTTTGATAATATTTAGAAGTAGTTTTCTTTAAATGTGGATTTAAATCCCATTGTTTCCACAATGTATAGCTGATGTTTTTATGCTAATTGTCAGAAGGAAAAAACTTCTATCAACTATAATTTATTGTGGTTATAAAACACTAGCAAACTATATAGTAAAGGAGGCAGCTGTGTTTACAGTTCCTAATACATATACTTTATAAATATATGTGTATTATCCACCTGTAGTTATTTCTTTAGGCAGAATTTACATTTTAAATTAAAAAAATCCAACTTGGAAAATTATTTTTAAATAAAATATAAATGAGTTATAGAGCCACTTAAGATAATCTAGGTAAAATATTGTTTTAGTTTTAAATTTTATCTGCCTTTGCAATGAAAAATAGGCATGCTATTTTATTAGTTGCCAGAGTAGTTTTTAATAGGTAGGATTAGTTTTTCTAAAATATTAAATTTTAGAATGTCTCTTTCTGTAACAAGCCATGTTTACCTACACCGAATAATTGTGTGTCTGCTAGTTCTATAACAAATTGGTGGGTTTTACTTTCTGAATCCTCTAGTGCTTCTATTAGCCCCAAACCATATGGCTTGGCTTAGAAACATAATGGCTCATTTTAGCCCCCTTCCTCACTTCACTAACACTCTGGGAGGTCTTGTTTTATAATGCCTTGTTTTTAGCCATTTATAATAATTAGCATTCAGTTTTTCTGAGAAGTTTCCACCACTCTGTTTCTCTGTGGGCAAGGGCCTTGGTATCCAGAGACAGGCAGATAGGCTTTTTCCTGAGAAGGAAAATTGTGGAACATGCTTTTCACAATATTGCATCAAAAATAATTGCAGGGGCAAGTATTAGAGCAAAACAACTTTCTCCCATTCCTGATTTCTATGTGGAAGGGTTTTGCTAGGCACATTTTGGACTCTCTCTGATCCTCTACTCCTTCCTCTCATAGTGAGAGGGGTCTTTTATCTGATTGGTAAATTTGAGATGATTGAATGGGCTCTCTGCCTTTTCCACTCTTGAGGGGCCCTAAATATAGAGAGCACTGTGATGCTCAGCTCTCTAGAGTCAGGATCTACCCTCACTGGGTGGCAGCTGCTTCTTTCTTTCTTCTTCCTCCTCCTTTTTCATTTTAACATTTACTTATACATATTTGTGGGGTACAGTGTATTGTTTTTTTTTTTTCTCCTTTTTGTCTTTTTTACTGACTGGTAACGGGATCGCAACCCTCGGTGTTGCGCCCGCACCGGGGACCGGCAACGGGATCGCAACCCTCGGTATCGCGCCCGCACCACGCTCAGCCAGTGAGCGGGAACCGGTCTCCACATGGGGTCCGAACCCTCAGCGGGAGCGCTGCTGCGCTTCCAAGCAGCGCACTCTCCAGTGCGCCACCGGGCCGGCCCACAGTGTATTGTTTTAATACATGCGTATACTGCACAGTGATTCACTTAGGGTAGATAGCATAGTTTTGTACCCTTTAGTCCACCACTTCTCCTCCACTCTTCTTTAGTGAGAGCTGGCTGCAGGGAGTGGCCACTGTGTCCTGTTCCTTCATGGGAGGCCTGCCCTGGTCAGGGATTGCCTGTGACTGGGAAGAGAAAGCTGCCTGATTCTGGAGCTTCACATTTGCAAGCTCGCTTGTCTATCAGACCTGACATTCTACCACCCAGTCTGTATTAAAGGTGATATTTGGCCTCATGTCTTTATTAAGCTTTGCTTTATTTGTGAATTTGTTCAAGGCCATGGCTAAGAAGAGGGGTTTTATTTTTTTGATAGCCCCTTTGGAGGTTCCAACTGTAATCAACAGTTGTTTGAAATAAAGTGTTTTAAATATTTTTGGAGGAGGGTTAAATGGAGATTTGTCAGCTGCCTTTTGGGAGATTTCTGTTTAATAGTTGTATACAAAGAGAGGTTGGAATTAACGAGATGGTGATATTGCACAGGCAACCTTTCTTTTTTGATGATTGAATTGGAAATAGTGAAAGTCACTTGCCATTCTGAAAACAAAAGAGGCAGATTTGGCTAGAAGAATACTACCATTTCTTATTTATTCTGAAATTTCCAATTTTTCACATTTTAACATTTCTGAAATTGGAGTGCATCCTGAAATCAGTGGCACAATCTTAATCTAATTGCAAATGTTTTGTTTTAGCTTGGGAGCACATAAAATAATGGTGTGTGTTATAAACAATTTTAGAATCTTAGAGTCATTGAAATGGGGTTTTGAAGGTAAGAGGTATATGAAAATTGGCTCAGATCTTAGGCCTGACTGGGTGTCTTCCTGGCTCTACTGTACTGGCAAAGCTGTTGGAGCAAACAAGTGGCATTTCAGTGGCCGTTTGTCTTAACCCACCATGAGTATGACAAAAGATTGGTCACTTAGGATATTTCGCTCACAGTAGCAGCTCTCATAAGCTAAGGAGGGTGATCTTTTGTCAGGTAACTTTGTGACTAGAAGAATATCCTGAGAATATATCACAATTATTTAAGTGATACTGAACTTTCCCCAATCTGCTCCACGACTGAGGGATACTTTGGAGATGATAAGGTCTTAGGTTAGGAAGATTTTTATGAGTAGATTACTGAGGTGTTGACTTAGCTTGGGTCCTATAGTGAAATATAAGTAGGGTAATATTTTAAATATAAAAGCATACCTTTAAATTGTTAAAAAATCATGACAGATTATTCTAGTTAAAATATATCCATGATTAGTATTTCTAGAGCAATAGAAGTGTGCAAATATTTAATTGTTGAATTTGCTTAATTTTTGTCTGCTGTGTATATAACTCATTTTGATTAAAAACATGTAAGACATTTTATTCACAACTGCTGGTTACTCATTTTGGACTACAATGTAGTTAGCACAATATAACTGAAATTAGTTAACTTTATTTAAGAAAGATATGTGCCAAGAAGCACTATTTAAAATAAGCAAAGAAAAATCACTTTTGCATACAAAGGTTGTACTGTGACTTTCAACTTCTTTAACCATCTGCTTTATTTATCCTCCTTTCTCTATAGATTGCTCTAGGTCCTCTTTCTTCATGGCTTTCAGAGTGTTCCACGTCATTCTTATTATGTATTGACTCCAGTATTAGCATTATAGATCTCTTTTTTTGTGACTTCACACGCACCTCCTCTTCCTCTTCCACGCATAACAGGCTTGAATAAGGGAAACTAGAGCTGAGGTAACTTTGATTCTGACAAATAGGGAACCTCAGGGCTTTTACAGTTGCTAATCCCTCTGAATTGCAAATTCAGCAATTAAATATTTGTACATTTCTGTTGCTTTAAAAATACTAGTCAAGGATGACATGATCTGTCATGATTTTAACAATTTTCTCAACTCTTTCCATGGCTGGCTCAGATCAAAACTCAGGCACTATCTCCTTGAAGAGGCCTTCCCTGAGTAGCTTTCTGTGTCACTTCTGTTTTATATTTGCTTCTCGTTTGCTAACATTGTTCTGTTTACATATTCATTGTCTCTCTCTGCTAGATTATAAAATAAGTGAGAGTAGGGACCTTGCGTACCTTATTCATGGCTATGTTTCCAAATATAGAATCTTCATTTTCGCACTTGCAGTACCAGGCTTAGCTTCCTGCTCTTTTGAACTTGAGAAGTTTGTTATAAACATGAAGTTTACTTGCCACAGATTGGTACCTGCAGTAAATGGGTAAGTGTTTGAGTGGCTTACCAGAATCAAGAGAGATGTGTTGTGGCCACTTTGACAGAGGTTTCTTTCTGTTTTCACGACCTAATCTCACCTTTATACAGAGCCCATGGCCACCTAAAATAATGACTATGCTTCCCAGTTACCCTTTCAGCTAGATGTGACCAGGTTCTGGCAAAGCAGACATAAACGGAAGTGATGTGGGCCACTTTCAGTCTGTGCCTTTAAAGGGTAGGCACATACCTTCCTTTTCCCCCTTTCTTCCTGTAAGCTGCAATACAGCCAGAACAGCAGGAGCGGGAGTGGCCGTCCTCCATCAAACGTAAGAGGAAGCTGTGTGTTGAGGTGTTTGAGCAAAAGATGGAAAGTCCATGGTGGGTTCTCTGATGGTGGTGGAAACACCATTCCAGTCCCGGACCACCCACCTAGATTTTATGTGAGTAAGAAATACATTCCTATCTTGTTTAAGATACTGTAATTTGGGGTATTTATAACAGCAGCCAAACTGCGTTCTAATTAACATGGTCACTTTTTGCTGCAGTATTCATCACAGGAGTTTGTGCTGTGAGCCTTGTAATTCTGATCATTTTATGATTTGATGAGGAAGTGATCAGAATAATGAATTGTCTTGATGCTTGTACTCTTAAACATCATCAGATTCTTGGATATTCGTAAATAGTGTGTGGAGATTTAACTTATTTTAGTGCATCACTAAATTGTTAAGGTTTTAAAATTTTCCAAAGAAATTTATTGAAAAAAGCCCCAGATGAAGAACATCCATTAGGAATTACAGAGCTCTGAGTAGTCTAACATGTTGGGTCCTAAGGCACTCATATGATTAGATTCTTATTAATTGACAAGACTTTGCCTCCTCCTTTTTTTTTTTTTCCCTCACAATTCAGAACACCTGGAGGGACACTGTCTCATTTATAGATAGAGAAAATTAATGAACTGTACTCATTCTCAGAAATGTAAATCTTCTCTTCATTACTTTCTCTCTTCTGCTCCTGCCCTCTAGTTCTTTGTCAAGAGAGGTGTCACTGCCACCTGGCAAAGGGAAAAAGCTGAAAAGCTTTTTCCAAAAGATAGTATTCTGTTTCATTCCTTGTAGTAACAATCGAGCACATGCTGTCTGCTAGACAGTGAAGTTATAACACTGAAACATATATGGTGTCATGGATATAACAATCTATTGAGCACATGCTGTCTGCTAGACAGTGAAGTTATAACACTGAAACATATATGGTGTCATGGATGTGCATACAATTTATTTTGTAATGTGGCTTAGGTATTAGTACATTGGTACTACAAGTTGAGCATCCCTAATCTGAAAATCTGAAATTTGAAATGCTTCAAAATCTGAAACTTTTTGAGTACAGACACGGCACCTGCTGTAGATTATTTGAATTGTGTTCCCTAAAGTTCATATATTAGAAGCTTAATTCCCACTGTTAACTGTTGAGGGTGGGAAATTCTATTATGGTAATTGAAAGTTGGGCCTTGAAGATATGATTAGATTGTAGGACCACACAGTAGTGAGTGGATTAATAATGGTGGTCAGGGGCATGGTCCTGTGGTTAGTCTCTCTCTGCTCCACCATCTTCTGCCATGTGAGACCCGTGTGTCACTGTTGACACCAACAAGACCCTCACCAGTTGTGTTCCCAGGACTTTGGACTTCCCAGCCTCCAAAACTATAAGCCATAAATTTCACTTTCTTTACAAATCACCCAGTTCCAGGTATTTTGTTATAAGCAACAGAAACAGACTAATACAACACTATAAGTGGAAATTTTCACGCATGACCTCATGACAGATCATATGTTTAATGCACAAAATTACTTAAAATGCTGTATAAAATTACCTTCAGGCTGTATGTATAAGATAATATGAAACATAAATGAATTTCATGTTTAGATTTAGATCCTATCCCCAAAATATCTCATTATGTATAAGCAAATATTACAAAGTGTGAAAAAATCCAAAATCTGAAACACTACTGGTCCCAAGCATTTTGGATGAGGGATACTCAACCTGCATTTGTTCCATTTTGGGGGATACAGTACCAACTAGGATTTTGTAGTCTGGTCTCAGTACCTGGGTACTGCATTTATAGTATTGCCTTTGTAAGAAAAATAAGTCCTAGATTCTGATCAACCAATTTTTAAATAAATTTCTAGAACTGGTAATTATAACTTGAGGACAATATAGCAGAGGTTGGACAAATTATGAGTTTGACCATAGTCCTTCCATTAGTGAGTATCAGAACCAGGTTAAAACCCAGATTTGCCTGATACTGAGCCATGCCCTTCACTACTATGCATCACTGGAATATTTGTCCTGGGGCAAGGCGTCAAAATGACTGTTGGCCACTTTCTCTCATACTCTTCTCATACTTGTTCTCAGGCATGAGGATAAAAAGTTTTCAAAACACAATAGGTTCTATATAACCCATTAATAAAATGCTCAATTTATATGCATTTAAATTGATAACTTTCTGTATGGGTACTGGCATCACTAAAATGCAGTGTTTCCCACTCATTTGTTTTTCCTTGACATATCTATAAATTTGACATCCAGGTTAGTTTTCATCTTGAGTTTACTCCTCATCAAGCCTTTAACTGAAACCTTATGAAACTTAACACATTTCTCCATAAGAATATACACCTTGTTTTCACATTTTTCTTGCAGAATATTTTAATGTTATTCTTCTCCTCTGTCATATTAAGGTGTTGTATTTTTGAATAATAAAAGAGAGACAAATGGAAAATAGAAAATAACACCCATGAACTTCTTGTTCTTTTGCCTAGGGTGGCACACTGCCAGATTTGGAGTTAGAATTTGTGTCAAGCATCTGATTAGAAACTGAGAGTCAAATATATAGGCTATATAAGCTATTGCTTTTAAAATGGGCTTGCCTTAGAGGCAATGATATCATATGTTATTCCAGCTGGAAGCCAGAGTTAGTAATCAGGCAAAGTAAGTTCAAGGCTAACAATTTTGGTTCTTAGCATTTTATGCGTCTACCAAA
>NW_007726957.1:414037-441560 GCF_000696425.1 Galeopterus variegatus
TAATGTTATTCTTCTCCTCTGTCATATTAAGGTGTTGTATTTTTGACTAATAAAAGAGAGACAAATGGAAAATAGAAAATAACACCCATGAACTTCTTGTTCTTTTGCCTAGGGTGGCACACTGCCAGATTTGGAGTTAGAATTTGTGTCAAGCATCTGATTAGAAACTGAGAGTCAAATATATAGGCTATATAAGCTATTGCTTTTAAAATGGGCTTGCCTTAGAGGCAATGATATCATATGTTATTCCAGCTGGAAGCCAGAGTTAGTAATCAGGCAAAGTAAGTTCAAGGCTAACAATTTTGGTTCTTAGCATTTTATGCGTCTACCAAAAAAGTTTCAAATACAGACTTTATGCCAGTGGCTGAAAGTGCATATGGATGGGCTTTCATTTTGTGAAAAACAAGAAGGGTACAACCATTTTTTGTTTGCTTAGCCAAAAGGGAAATACTAATGGTTTGTGCTTCCCTACAATGACTGAATCTTCCATCCCTGGCCACTCCCTCTAGCTATTTGTATCATGCCAGCCATCCTGATGGTTGCTAGGGTTATCTTTCTTTTTTCTGCATCTGAGTTCTTAAGAGTAAAAGGAAATAACTCTGTCAAATTGATTTTTTTTTTTTAATGTTAGTTAGCCTTGGAGAAACCGAGTCTTGCTAATGTCCTTTCACAGGATGTCTTGAGTGTAACCTAGAGGCATGTTTTTCTGAAGGAAGCCTGTGCCTAGGCTAACTAAATATCTAGAATACTTTTGATTTAAGGATTCTGAGGGTGCCAGAGGTAAGCTTAACATTAGCGGGTACCTGAGACTAGACAGTGGGCTTGGGCATGGGTGTGTATTTTTCCTCCATTTTCCATTTTTTCCCCCACACTAAAAGGGCTAGATAGGGTGAATCATTTATTGAGGTTTTTGGCCAAGAACTGCTAATCCTTAAAGTAGGAGAAATGTTTGTTCAGGATCTCAAGTTTCTTTCTGGTCCCCCACACTAAAAGGGCTAGATAGGGTGAATCATTTATTGACGTTTTTGGCTAAGAACTGCTAATCCTTAAAGTAGGAGAAATGTTTGTTCAGGATCTCAAGTTTCTTTCTGGTAAAGGACACTGGAGATTTGGTCGAGCCTGGTTTGCCTGAGCACCATGTCCTCGTATCTCTCTTTATTACTCCTGTTCTTTACTTCTGAGTTAAAGGACTCACAGCAGAAGTGGAAGAGTGCTGAGTAAAAGCTGATCAGTCTATCTGTCTGTCTGTCTTTTTTTGTCGAGAATGTGTTGTCCCATGAACTGATGAATGTCAAATGATGCAAATCTCCCAAGAGAGACTGACTTTAGAGGAGTGCTGTCTGTGGCTCTCCTCAGCACTGTCTTTACTCAGTGCTTGCCAGTGGGAGCAGAACTAGCTTATAACTTGCAATCTAGTGTTGCAGTGTCATTTTATAAACAGTATGGAAATACCTCTTCTAGATTAATTTATGTCATTTCATGCCTGTGCAGGGGGGAAAAAAAAAAAAAAAAAACCACAGCTGGGCAATTACATATTGGTTGTACCATATGATTTTAACAGGGGTCTTCCCTAACATGAAACACAAGAAGACTAGTCTTGTTATTTTTTATCTCCTGATTTTGAGCACTTAAAGAAGTAGCAAATAAGCAAAACAAAATTGCCAAAAGCCTATTCCAGGGGGAAAAAAAGTGTTAAAAATTGATAAATTGCCACCCTGCCATGTGGAGCTATTTCTATTATTATCCACCCACGTAATTAAAAAAAAAAAAATCTTTATTGTGGTTTTACAAGAGAGTGCAAAAGATTTCTTTCAGTAAGCTAGTCCATGTTAGTTTTTTTTTTTTTTTTAACTGAGTTTTGTTTTGGTTAGAGTCGTTTTGTTTGATATATTAGTAGGTATTTGGTTGAAGTTTGTTTTCCTTGCAACATTTTGGATTTATAATTTTTAAATAGAAAAAAAATTAGAAAATTAAGTAGAAGTTTGGTTTGGCATTCCTCATTGTTAATTTTCACTGAAAAATACAGAATTTTTTTCTATCTTATTGAATGCATGATATCCATACTCTTAAAATTTGTATTCTTTAGTTTTAGTTTTGTCAGAAAAATATTATAAAGTATAAAAACATAAAATTTGTACACACAGAGTATATCAAGGTGTTTTGGGAGTAAAAGGAGGACAATTACATGAAACTAATACCTATATAATATTTTTAGTTAATTTATTTTTTAGATACATTTGTTTAATGGATTAATTTTCTTTTTGCTCAAGCAGAGATGTTAAGATTACAGCCTTCATGAGAGAAAGAAAAGAAAAAGTATATTAGCAGTAATCCCATAAAAATAACTCTTTAGAAGAAAGCTGCCTATTTAAATATGATAAATACATCAACCAAAACATGTGCCATCAGCACTTTTCTCTACTGACCAGAATAGTTTCTAATGGCACCCACCTGATTTAAATTCTCTTTAAGAATAATTCATATACAGATTGGGAAAAGGAATAATTCAGTATGTTTCTGCTTAGCATGATAAAATAATAGAGTTAAAAAGAAAGAAAATATAGATTAGGGTTTACAAGCAAAGACATTTTGCTTTTGTAGGAGTGCTAATGGAATATCCTCCAAATGGAGACTATTTCTTTTGTCACTGTTTTCTCATCTGTAAATTGGATGGCATAAAAACAATAGCAAACTTACTAAGTTTTTAGAAGATAAAAATTTATGTAAAGGATTTACCTTTTGCCAATAACATAGAAAACACTATGCATTTTAACCATTATTATTGCCTCTAAATATTTTATATAGGATATTAACAAATCACCCCCCAATAAGGCAAACAAAATAGGAAAAGTATTTGCCATAAAGACAAAGATTTTTATATATGACATGTTAGGAATCTATTCATATGGTTAGGCAAAACATAATTATTCAACAGAAAAAAAAATGGTCAAAATATATGGCCAGTCATTTTACAGATGGAGAAATAACAGTGGCTAAGAAGTATATGAACAAAATGTTCATTTTTCCTGGTAATAAAAAAAATCATAAACCCTAACTACACTGAGATGCAGTTTACTACTTCAGATTGTCAAAGCTTTACCAATGATAATTTAGTGTTGAGTAGAGCTCAATAGCATGGTCATCCAAAAACATTACTATTGGAAGAATGAATATTGTCCAAGCACTCTGGCAATATATGTTGAGACCCTAGAAAATGTTTATCTTTCCTGGTAATTTCACTTCTGGTAATTCATCTTAAGGACATAATCAGAGATGCTGATATGATTTATGTTGAAAGGTGTTCATTACAGTTTTATTTATAATGAAAAATTAGGAGCAATCTAAATATTCCACAGTAGGAGATTGATGGAAATGTATTGTGTAGCCATTAAAAATCAAGCTATTGAAGAATATTTTGAATGAGGTGAAGAAATGTCAATCATGTAATGTTAATGGAAAAAGAGTTTACTCGTGGGTATAAAAAACAAAACCGCATATGTAATACGAACCCACCAACTCTGTTAAGTAATAAAAAAGATATAGAAAGTAGGATATAGAAAGATATAGAAAGTTCGGTGCATAGAAAAATGAGAAGGAATACAGGAAAATACATCAAAATGGTTATCATAGTTTTCTGTAAGTTGGAAAATACATCAAAATGGTTATCGTAGTTTTCTGTAAGTAGTGAGTTTTCCAGTTACACAGATATTGCTGCATAGAAAATTATCCCAAAACTTAGTGGCTTAGAGGAAGCATTTTATTATAGCTCAAGGAAAATACATCAAAATGGTTATCATAGTTTTCTGTAAGTAGTGAGTTTTCCAGTTACACAGATATTTGCTGCATAGAAAATTATCCCAAAACTTAGTGGCTTAGAGGAAGCATTTTATTATAGCTCACAATTTCATGTGGCATGAATTCAGGCAGGTCTGAGTTGGACAATTCGTTGGCTCTACATGGCATCTACTGAAGTTGCTTGGTGGTATTCAGCTGGTAGAGGGAGGATCCAAGATCCAGGATGGCTTCAGTCACATGTCTGGGCTTTGTAAGGAATAGCTAGAAGAATGGGTTCAGCAGCAGTACCTACACATGGCCTCTCTTGCACAGCAGTCTCAGGGTAGTCACACTTCTTACATGGAGGCCGAGTTCTCGCAGAGAAATTGTTCTGGAGAACAGACAGAAGCTGCAAGACTTCTTATAACTTAGCCTTGTAGTTTCTAGAACTTCTATTCACCAGCCAAGAATCAAGGGAAAAAGTTTAGACTCCACTTCCCAAGGGCAGGGGAAGCAAAGAATTTGTGACTATCTTTATTCCAACTCAGATGGATTGAGTGATTTTTCTTTTCTTTGTGTTTCTGCAGTGTTTATAATGTAAATATATTAATTTTTTATGTTTATAAGAGCTCTTTATATATTAAGTTTATAACCTTGAATGAGATTTACATACATACAGTCACCCTTGATATCTGTGGGGTCCACATCTGTGGATTCAACCAACTTTGGATCAAAAAAATATATATATATATAAATTACATCCCTACCAAACATGTGCAGACTTGTTTTTCTTGTCATTATTCCCTAAGCAATATAGTATAATAGCTATTTACATAGCATTACACTGTATTAGGTATTATAAGTAATCTAGAGGTGATTTCAAGTGTATGGGAGGGGCTGGCTTATTAGCTCAGTTGGTTAGAGCACAGTGCTGTAACACTAAGATCAAGGGTTAGGATCCCCATACCAGCTAGCCAAACTGAACAAACAAAAACCCCCCAAACATCCAGTATATGGGAGTATGTGCATAGATTATATGGAAATACCACACCATTTTATATCAGAGACTTGAGCATCCTTGGATTTTGGTATCTGGGGGCATCCTGGAACCAGTCCCCCATGAGTATTGAGGGACGACTCTAGTTAACATTGTGTCTGGCATAAATACAGCTCTCTATAAATGTCAGCTTTCATCAGTATCATCTTTATTTCTTGCTCATTAGAATAGGAACATGTTAGTGGATTTATTTGCAGTAGCTCATTTTAAAAGGCATCAAAAAGAAGTAATCTTGCCTCGGCAAACCAAACAAGATTGCCATGAGAAGTTGGTATTCAAACTATGTTTTGAAGGATGAAAGGGAATTTGCCAGTTAAGGAAAGGTGGGAAAGACACACAAGGTAGTGGGGACTACATATGCAAAGGCACAGAGTTCTGATAAGGCATGGAATGTTGCAGGATCTTTTAGTGTGGCAGGATGTGAATGTAAGAAGTGCTGACCCTTGGGAAGGAAGGATTAAACTCAAGAGATAACACAGAAACAATACACAGTTCTTAGCGACTGATAAGCTGTAAACAAAGCAAACAAAATTTAACTGTTCACTAGTTGAGGCAATGTTACTATCTGTTTCTGATTCAGTTTTCTTTCTTTTAACTTCAACATAAATTGTATGTGAAAAGGACAGAATTCAGACCAAGTAATAAACTACATATGGATAAATTTCCTTTCAAACTAAAAAAAAAATAAAAGATTTGGAGAAAATGACAAGCCAAGTCATATTTCTAGGTTTAAAAATAAAGTGATTTATGTTTTTTTTCCAGAAAGTCAACAGAACCAAACATTTGTCCATCATCTCAGAGCAATTGCTCCTGCCTGTTGAGCTTATTAGCTCCATTATTGTCCCAGGGCTCTCGCGTTCATGTGCCATATGGACTCTGCATCTGGTGACCAGTCCATGCTTTTTTGGGGAAAGAAAACAAAACTTCCTTTGAGGGACTACATAAATACATTTCTGTAGAATCTGCTACTGCCCATGTCTGCAAATATCTGGGTCCAAAATTAAATGCATAAAGCTGAAGTTATATTACTTTTCAAAGACAACAGTAACTAGATAGGACACAATACAAATTAGGGCTTTAAACTTTTCGGCACCAGTTCTTTTCTTTCAGCATATTACTTGTAATGATATCCCTTTGATGTTTTGACATATCTCTGAAATCATGGTTAAATATGGTAAACAGAGCTAGTACTGACTTGTACTGGGGAAATCATTTGGAATCAATATTATATGGGAAAAATGCTATTTGGAATAATTCTTTCAGTTTTAAAGAATTTATTGGTGTTGAAGCTCCAAGTTTGTTTTTTTTTTTTCTCCATAACTGTCATTAAAATAGTTACCACAATAAGCTACTAAACTGAATAAAAACTTCAAATAAGAAAGTAACTTCAAGATATTATTAGCAAATTCTTATCACTTAATGTTTTTAAAATTTATTGTAGATATCCCCTGTCCCATGGATAAAAATGACAATTAAGCTTTTTGATAACCACTCATATTGATATGCTTTGCAGTCATTTAAAAATAATTTCTTCTCTTAAAGCTTTGAGAAGAATGATGGAGCACATACATGTACAGTGGTTTTCTCTAGGCTGAATGCCATGTTGGTGACACAAGCAGGTTTTGTGTTTCAACACTGAGATTTTTATTCTCTTCTTAACTCACTGAGTCATTGTTGCTCATCCCACTGTATAGAACATGATTAAAATTTGTACTGTTTTTGTGTATTAAAGAAACAAAGGGAGGTAAAAGGAAAAGACACAATCCAGATGAGATGGCTGTGTAGGAACAGATTTTCAAAGTGTCAACTGATGTGAAAAGCTGTTTTAGTAATAAGCCTAATGGTTAGGAAAACAACGTGGTTAGGAAATTTGTTGGTACTGAAATTTGACTCTTTGAAAGTAATGTCAGGTACACTAGGAACAAAGGGCACTGTTAATAGAATCAGTCCCTTGTGCTGCTCACAGAGTTTTTTGTTGTTGTCATTCCTCTCCTGCCTCTTGTAGCCGCCCATGGTGCTTGATGGCGTTCAAGGACTGGAAATGTCACCAGCTATAGTAGAGCTGCTGAGTTTTCCCTATTCCTTATTTCCCAATCACCAGCTTCCAGCAATATTAATCTTGTTCTACTTTCTGCCAATTTGTTTCCTGGCAATGCCATTTTAATCTCAACTTGATTCTTCTTTTCTAGTACAGTATAATAGTCTTGATTTGAAATTTATTTAGATAATAAGGTAAAAAAGTAAGCAAGCAATCGATGCAATCATATTCTAATAATTTTATCCAAAATCTGGACAATATCCATGAGATAGGAATTCATATCACAAATCAACATTGGAGTGGATGGGCCGGCCCGGTGGCACACTGCTATAGTGCGCCGCTTGGGAGTGCGGCAGCGCTCCTGCCGAGGTTTCAGATCCCACATACAGACCGGTTCCTGCTCACTGGCTGAGCGAGGTGCGGGCGTGGCGCCAAGGGTTGCGATCCCGTTGCCGGTCCCGGTCCGGTACGGGCGTGACACTGAGGATTGCGATCCGTTGCCGGACAGGAAAAAAGACAAAAAGGAAAAAACAAAACAAAACATTGGAGTGGAAGTTAGAAATGGGGATGCATAGGTATTCCAAACTGTGGTAGTATTGTCAAGAATAAATAGTTACTAGCAAGATCTTTTTACTCATAAGAATTGGATTGAGTGTGATTTTAATTTAATTTTACAATTTTTATATGAGCCATGATCTTAGTGAACTTAGAAACGCATGGTGTAATTTAGCCTAACTAGACAAGGACTCCTGTGAATGGGAGTCAGAGTCTGGTTTTCAGTCTTCAAATCCTTTGTTCCTTAGTTTCTTTGTTAATCAAAGAGATATTATTTTCTTTTTGCTTTTCCTCAAAGAGATTCTGTAATGATCAGTATTACCTTACTCACAAGTCTCCAAGGAGAGTTGCTTGACCTTTCTGAACTCTTTTTTCCTCATTTGTATAATTGGGTGGCTTTTGGGTGGTTCTGACCATTAGAGGTAATGTATAAACTGCACTAGGCACAGTGCCTGGCAAGTCATGGGTACTCAGAAAATATACATTTGACCTTTGTATTTACGACTGTTATTCCTTTTACTCTGCTGCTTGTTACCTCCTGGTTTGCCAGTACTTCATTAATACTAGTTCTTCCCTATAATTAAAATAAACACCCTGATACAGGTGAGATTCATTTCTACCACTTCCTGCATAGGAAATTATGTTTTGCTTTATTGAAAGTAAAAAGAAGATAGCATTTCAAATATTCCTGCTTATAATTTAGATTAGGGCTTCAAATTTTTTATTTCAGTAAAGTATATGTATTTTCTTCAAGGAATTCTTCTTCCTCTAGATCCTCAACAGCAGAATCAATCAGAACTGAATGGAGTCTTTGGAGGTCTTGCTATATACACATATGTGAAGCCTTGCACGTGACCTCTGAATCATCAAAAATAGTGAATTATAGATATTAAGGTGTTATTATTAACTGCTTTTCTGTATCTAATGCTGTAAAACTGTATGTGTATGTGTCTGTGTGTGTATGTGTAGGGTCTTTGAATAAGTCAATATTTGATCACATTTCATATAAGAATATTGTTTGAATTTCTGATAAATTTTTAGAATACATTAACACATAGATATACAAAAGGTATTCAGTTACTTATTTCAACAAATAATTATTGAGTGCCTATAATGTGACTGGTAGTCATTGTTCTATGTGGTAGGGATAGAGCAGTTAGTATCACAGAATCCCTGCTTTCATAGAAATTACTTTCTAGTTAACAAAACAGATAGTAAACAAACCAACAAGTATATCAAGCATGTCAGGGGTAATAAGCATGTGTGATAACGAGCTTATAAACAGATCAGGTTGTCTATAGCATCTGTTCTGTTGGTCAGTGCCCTTACTGTACTGGCTGTTAAATATTGATTGTCACTATTGGTGATAAGTGCTATGCTGAAAAATAAAGGTAGGTTATGGGGCTAATAAGTGGCAAGAATTGGGGAAGCTATCATAAACAATGTGGTCAGGGTTGGATATTTCTGAAGAAGTGACGTTTGAGTGGAGACCTAAATGAAGAGAGCAAGTGAGCCATTAGGTCATCTGGGGAGGGAGTACTCTAGGCAGAGGCAGCAGGAAGGGCAAAAACCCCAAGATAGGAGGGAGGCCACTTCTGGGATTTGAGTGTTGGTTTGTGGAGAGGATGAGCTCGGAGGTGTGGGGAGAAGGATGGCTGGGCCAATTTTGAGTCCTTGTAGGCTCTGGTAGTACTGGTGGTGGTGGTGGTAGTGACCATTGTTATTATTTCATTTATGTTTTGATCTCAGTATGTTTTAAAATAATGTTAAGCATTTTAAAAATATGACATTATTAGTTGAATGAATAAGAACCTTCGAAGAACTCGTTGAAGCAATAGTTGGCTGGCACTCTTTTATGCTGTATTTGCCTGCACATCTTAATTCTTGAGTTTACTTTTACTTGAACTAATATGAAGTTTTGTGTATGAACTCTTAAGAGTTTTTTTACAAAAGAGCTTTTTTGCAGAGCCTGACTGAAAGCAGGTAGACTTTGGAGATTACACTCACTCTGGTTTTAATTTCAGACCCTTCTTTGTATCAAAAGTCAGGTCCCTGAAGAAAAATGAATCAAGCCAGAGGCATTTTTTTCTTACTCTATTCCAAAGAAGGTTTTGGAGTTCTTGTTTTGGCACATGGCATCTCCAAGAGGAATTTTTTTCCTATACACTTGCAGCAGTAAAATGTAAAAGAACGATGATCTTGAGTTCTGTCTTTACTCATCATCTCTTTATGCTTATGCCAGCGACAATTATCTCTCAAGTCTTATATGCAACTGGGTTGTCTTTAGACGTTAAACTTTGTAAAAAGGTAGTGCTTTTTACACTAAGCTTACTAAATAATTTCACTGTAATCATCATTGCTAGAAAGTATTTATGTGTGCCATATGTTTACACACACTTCATTTATCATTACAGAAATGTTTCAATATTTTAACAACTACAATAGCTATACTGATACATACAGTCTGAATATTTTCCTTGACTGCCTGTTCACTTACAACTAGTTAAATGGTTTTCTGTCATGTGTAGAATTTTTTAAAATCAAGCTGTATTTGCTAATAAGATAGAAGAAATAAAATATGCTGGTTAAAAAAAATTAGTTGTGTAATCACTTTGAATGAGTTAAGGTTCAGTTGTGAAGCAGAATTTGTGTGGTTCATTTGATTTCCTTTTAGAAACTGTCATCACTTCAAGAGAAAAAAATGATCCTATGTAGCAATTGTATAGAAATACTCTGACTCCATTTATAATATGAACAGTTCTCCTTGAAGCTTAATGGATATTAGTCATTAGTCCATTATTTATTATCCCCTCCACCCATACACACACACACGCACGCGCGTGCACACACACGCACACACGCACACACTCACTCACCATCCCCTTAATACTTTTTGCTGTCCTCTGTTCATGTGCAAATAGCTTGTTGCTTTCTTTCAGTTTGAATGCCTTCTCTAGCTTGTCTTGGACTGTGCTGTTGGTTTGGGAAGTAAGATGGGGTAATGCCTGCTGACTAGGTAATCATTTTCACTGTGGTTATGTCAGCTTAAGTGTGCTGAAGGTTACACTAACCTGAACATGTTCCCCATGTTTTGTATTGTTTTGACTCATGAAAGTCCTGGTCCTTTATAAGCTATGATACGTGGTTAACTTTTACCAACTTTGGGGAAGGAAAAGAGCATTTGGTTTTGAGGAAAGAAGAATGTTTTTCCAACAATGAGTTGTATTTAGTTCTGAATTTTTTTTACCCGGCAAAAGGAACAGAACCATGCCTGAGTATTTAAAAACTTAGCTAGAGGAAATTTGGCTTGGGAGTATACCACCCATCCAATATTACAAGGCAACTGAAGAATGGAAGGAAAGGTGAAGGTGAATCAATAAAATCCTAAGTAGAAATTAGCTTGTTAAGCCTAAAATTCAAACTTCTTAGTTGACATTTTGGTCTTTCAGTATATGGTCTAATACAGTGGATCTCAAACTTTTGGTCATAGGACCCCTTTACAATTCTTGAACATTATTGTGGACTCCAAAGAGCTTTTGTTTATAGGGGTTATACCTATCAATATTTATCATGTTAGAAATTTTAAAAGAAATTTAAAAAATACTTTTTAATTAAACATAACAAATGTTACTTATACTAATATAAATGATACATTTTTCATGAAAACTAACTATATTTTTCAAAACAGAAATATTTAGTGAAAAGAGTTGCATTGTTTTACATTTTGCAAATCTCTAATGTCTAGCTTAATAGAAGACAGCTGGATTCTCCTATCTGCTTCTGCATCCACTCTGTTGTCATATCACACATCACTTGGCTTCTGGAAAACTTCACTCTATGCCCCTGGGAGAAAGAGAGTGAAAAAGACAAATAATTTCTTAGTGTTTCTATGAAAATAATTTTGACCTTGTGGATCACCTGGAAAGGTCCCCCAAGTGTTCCCTGACCACAGTTTGAGAACATTGCCCTAAACAAATCTGGACAAATGTCCAGTCACAGTTTTGTGTTAACCGCCATGCGGCCTCTTTGTATCAACACTTTAGCATGTTCTTCTTCACACCGCCACCCACCTGTTCTTCTTTCTGCCCACAGTTTAGAGACCACAATCGTAAGCCAAAATCTTAAGTCAAGTAGAGTCTACCTAGTACAGATGTCTACCATGGGAGAATTCTGTAAGTCAAGATATTATGAAAATCTCCAGTGGTTTAATTGAGAATGAGTGAACCTACTTTCCGAAGATAAAGCTATAGCTGAAGCCTTCTTATCCACAGTGATCAGGGCCAGAAGATGATTGGTTAATTGAAAAAGCAATTCAAAAGAGAGAATCATGAAGAAGACACATAAATACATTAACTTTTTTTAACTTACAAAGTATAAAGTATATCCATTTATTCACTAATCTTTTGATGTCCTGCTAGCTCTTTTCTTTGTGTAAGGATTTGCTGATTGGAATTCCTCATCCTCTTCTTTGCATAAACCACACTCAGAAACGCACCATCTATTATTTCCAATTTTGTATCTTTTAAAAATGGAGGAAGACCTTAAAGTCACTTGCAAAACAATTTAAAGACTCAAAGAAAACTGGTCTGTCACTTTTTTATAAGGTCATGTTTTTGAAACCATGTCTTGTCATCTTTTTCCTAGTCTTAACACAGTGTCTGGCAATAGAGATATGCCCTGAAAGCTTGTTAGTTGAATTCACAAGGAGGGTATGCATCCATGTGTAAATGAAGCAGAGGAGTGAAATTATGTTTATTATAAATGATTTCTGACTCCACTATGAGCACTGTAGGAAGGAACAGTCAAATGGACATTCTTGTATTGAGAGAGGTAACTGACCATTAGTGTTGAGCTTCTGCTTGGTCTTCACATTTCCCTACTTAAGGTTCCAGTTCTCCAAGGATACATTGGGCAAAATATTGACCAAAAGTCTGACTGTTACTCAAAGGGGAAACCTTGCTCGCTGCTACCCCTTCATCTATAGTATCTTCTTGTCTACCTTTATCAAGGATGTAGTAGGATGCATTAAGCTCTAAGCTTTTAGATTGTTGATATTATATTAGTATATAGACTTTGATTTTGGAGAGTGAGAGCAAGAAGGCAGTATAGTAGTGTGTTCATGGAACCTCCACAGGATGACCAACTCATCCCTATTTGCCTGGGACTTTCCAGAATGTCCCAAGTCCTGGGAACTCCCTCAGACCCAGGCAAACTGAGAGAATTGGTCAATCTAATCCTCTCCTGCACAGGAGCAGGGAGTTCAAATTAGGGTTTGATGGGAATTCCAATATTGAGTACACTCTTAAGCCAATTAGAATTGCCTCAAAACAACACGTTTTTAGTAACCTCTTTCTAAGTGTTTGTTAGTTGCCTAAGGTAGGCAGACTCCCAAAGAGCCCAATTAGTCTGCTTTGCTGTAATTTTGTTTGTTTGTTTGCCAAAGGTTACAGGAACATTACCCACTCAATTTATCATTTAACTTAATTGCTTTTTTTTTTAAGTTGTTTTATTTTCCATCTTCTATGTTAGAAGCTTTCCTCAGATACTGAATAGTCCCAGGTTGTAAAGATTGAGTGCATGCCTAAAAAGCTGATTGAACATGCTGAGTCTATTGTAGGCTTGTGGATTTGAGGTTTACTATAGGCGATTGATCAGATGAGTTGTTTGTTGGTGAACAAGCAGAATCAGTATTAGGTCTTTCATCTTAAGATTGACATATTCCCCCAAATAGTGCCCTTCCAATTTCTTGTGTGGAATGGAAAAGTTCTGGATTCATCTTCTCAGAGCCACTTGTAGAAGAAAGGGGGTAAAGAGTTGGCATCCAACTTTTGGTGTACACTCAGTTAATAATTCCCAAGTTTTTGCCAGTGAATCTCTAGATCAAAACCTTCTGTTTAACTCTGCCCAGAGAATAAACTTCTAGTCTACTGCCAAAGTAAGGGTGAGGCAGTTGCTGAGTGATGTGGAGTGTTGGAGGGGACTTAAGGATCCAACTACTTCTCAAACAACTTTATCCCAGTTATTTTTAGTTTGCCCCAATTCCCTCCCAATTTCAGAGGCCCCTCTTGCTGCCATTTCTTGAGCCTTTTGAGGATTCTGTAGTATAGTTTTGTTTCCCAGTTTTTCCACCAATTGGGATTTGGCTTTTTTGGTTTTCCCATGTCCTTTAACATTTATCTGTTGACTTTCAAAGTTCTAAAATTTTGCTGCTGTTATCACCTCTTCAGTTTTCTTTGTACTTGTAGGTTTGTTTATTAAAAAATAAAGAACAATAACTTTTTTTTCTGTTTTTTTTTTTTTTTCTTTTTTGGGGGAGTAATTTTAGTAGGGTTTTGTGAGAGTGTATTTAAATGTATGCGTTCAATTTGGCATCTTAACCCTGAATTCCTTTGATCTTTCTAAAATTGAAGATACTACTTACAAATATTCAATTATGCCTTATTGATCTTACTAGAATCAAATATAGATTAAAAGGAATATCTGACCATACTTTTAAAAAATTACTTTTATTTATCATTATACAATGTAGTTGATTTGTTTGGCCCTTTACTAATTCCTCCCCTTTTCCCCTCACTCCCCCTTTCCCACTCTCATCAATATCATATCTGTTCTCTTAACAAGTTCAAGGAATTATTGTGATTGTTGTGTCTTTTTTTTCTTCTACTTGTTTGTTTATTTTTATTTTTAAAAATCCATGTTCCTATTATTTATAAATGACAATATCAATTTTATTTTCCAGCCAATGTAAAAACTTTACTAGCTTTTAAACTTTTGATTTTGATAATGGATTTATATGTTTCTGATGAATTATCAGTGAAAAATTAAATATGCACAAAGATGAATGACTGAGTTAAGTTCACCGAGCACATATGTGTGTTTGAGATTGAGTCTGTTAGAAGCTACACGGGTCATAATATAGATTAAATTCATGCCATTTAAACAGAATGTACTTTTATCTACATTTATCCCTCAACAATAAGTAGATGATCAGGATTTGATCTGAATTGAATGAACATTTTGCCCAAACCAGACTCTCTACTTCATGGAGGAAAACTTCTTTCAGTTATTAATAGAGCGCTTACCCTATCTTCTGACTTTCCAAACAGGAAGCCCCAATCTTCTTTCAAGAAATAGATTACTGCTTTCACCTTAAGTAGAGGAAAAACTCTGTTATTAGTCATAGAGACAGTGCTTACATTTTCCTTTCAAATCTGATTCCAACAGGATGCCATAATAATTTTTTTCATTTGCAATGCACTTTAATATTTCAAAGTTTTCAGAGATCACATTCGTAGCACTTCTTGCATTCTACAGTGAGGTTTTTTTTTTTTTTTTTTTTTTTTTGTACAGGGTGAGTTTGGAGGTAGAGGGATGGGAAGAGGAACAGGAGAAGTTGCTAGGTAGGGATTAAGATGAGTCTCTATTACAATGACTCTAAGGTTGACTCAGTTTCTTATGTCCTGGTTTAAAGGATTTAGGTGCAGAATAATCACCCACACCTAGAAAGAAGTATTACATGACTACAAGCTGTATTTCTGATTTTAGCCAATGATCTCAGCACTATGGGCTGAATTATGTTCCACCAAAATTCATATATTGAAGTCCTAACCCCTAAAGTGATGATATTCCGGATGTGGCCTTTGGGAGATAATTAGATTTATATGAGGTCATGAGGGTGGGACCCTCCTGATGGGATTAGTGCCCTTATAGGAAGAGACACCAGAGAGCTGGTTCTGTTTCTCTCTACCATGAGGACATAGCAAGAAGGCAGCTATCTGCAAGCCAGGAAGAGAACCCTCACCAGAACCTGGCCATGCTGGTACTCTGCTCTTGGACTGCCAGGCTCTAGAACTGTGAGAAAATAAATTTCTGTTGTCTGAATCACCCAGTCTATGGAATTTTGTTATGGCAGCCTGAGCTGATGAATATACTCAGATATTCTGTCATCAGTCATGTGGGAGAAAACCTGGCTTTAACCCATCTGTATGCTAGAAATATATCCTGGGGGTATTTTCTCACTCCAACCAATTTTCCAATTCTCCAGACACCAACTGGGTGTCAGTAATTTTAATTCGTTTCTGACACAATCTACCTGGCATTAGTGTCAGATATCTCAAGTTAAAGGAGCTCAGTCCTACAAGTCTACCCCTACTTCAGATGCCAGTTACATGTCTTGGGCCACCCCTACTTCTGACCAACCAGCCTAAATCAGGGGTTTCCATGATCTCCTCCTCAGATTTGATAAATTGGCTAGCATAGCTTACAGAATCCAGGAAAAACTTTACTTATGTTTACCAGTTTTATTATAAAGCATACAACTCAGGAAAAGCCAAGTAGAAGAGATGAATAGGGCAAGGTATGGGAGCAGGGAGCTTTCATGTCTTCTCCATTCACCGCTACTTTCCCAGCAAGAGGATGTGTTCACCAGGAGGGAAGTTCATCAAATGTTGTTCAAGAGTTTTATAGAGCTCGATCTCCAATCCGGCCCCGCTCCCCTTAGGTTGGTGAGTGGGGCTGAAAGTTCCAACCCTCTAATCCCTTGGTCTCTCTGGTGACAGCACCATCTTGAGGTTATCTAAGGGCCCCACCCTAAGTCACTTCATTAGCATAATCTCAGATGTGATCAATAACAAAAGTCAATCCTATCACTCAGGAAGTTCTAAGAGTTTTGGGAGCTCTTTGCCACAAACTAGGGACAAAGACCAAATAAATGTATTTATACTTTTTTAAGGTGAGTCAAATGAAGCAGTGGGAGTGGAGAAGGAACAAAGACATCTGTAACTGGTTGTGATCAATTAGCTGTAAACACTACTGCACTTGGACCCACCCAAATATATTTCTTATTATATAACACACAACTCAACGCTCATACTTTGTGGTCGTCTCCTCCCTCATTCATCAGGTATATAAAGAAGAAAAAGGAGGCAAGAAAGTAAGTAAGCATTTATGTAGTGTATCAGGATGCTTTTTGACTATAGGTGACAAAGAAATAACTAATAAGGAAAAATGTTTTTATTAGAAGAAAATACTGCACGCTTTTCCATCACAAATACCATCTTCTGGAGATGAAATAAGTGCTTTGCCTTTGGAGGGATTGAGTGGTTACATTAGCTTTGCTACAGAAGAACCTTGGCCCCTGCAAACCTCTTAAAACAACTTTGGCAGTGATATTTTGGTTGGTGAGAAACTAATTAGAAGATGGGACCATTTTACATACTCTTCAAATGACCCAGAGTTTCAAACAGATGTTTCAGGGAAATGCATACCTGGTGATTTTCCATTAGCCAATTACTTTGTTGCAACTGTCACAAGCTCTTTTGCACAATAATTATGAAGAATTATGTCCCATCTGGCAACTCAAATGTAGATTGTTAAGCTCAATTTGAGGGAATTTTGGTGGTAATTATAGACCTTGTTTTTCTGTTAAGTCTTGAAAAAGTAAACTATCACAATAATCAAGAAAACTTGCTTTTGGTGAAAAGGCATAGGGGCAGGCCCTGGCATGTTCTTATGGACAGTTCAGGCCCCTTAAATGCAGAAATCTAGAATAATAGTATAATACATGCTTTTGTTTCTCAGTTTGTTTTCTTTTGAGTTAACGTCATTGCTGCTCTGTTCCTTTGAGTTAAACAGAGGAAACTTTCCTCCCCCGATATGCTTTGGGATGATGGATCTTACTCTGGGTTTTGAGACTGTGTTTTCATTTTAATTAGTGTTGGTTTCAAGGAATTTAGTATCTTTGAAAAAAGCACACAGGGTATCTTTAGGCTGGATAAAGAATGATGCTTTTGTCTATCTTCAGTGTGGCTCTGGTATTTTTAATAATAAGAATGAATCTTGTGGTAAAGCATATCGATTCAACCAATCATAGTTTGGAGTTCGGCAGCCTTAATTCTAACTGTCTGTAAACAACTTTTTTTTTTTTTTTTTTTTTTTTGCATTTAGTAAAACTATATGTTCATGTGAACAAGACTTTGGCATGAATTCAATTAGGATTATCCTTTTTTTTTTTTCCTTGTGAAAAGTTGAATTCTTCTCCCCTCCCCCTTTTTTACGGGTTTGCCTTAACAAAATGATTTTGATGACATTCCTTTTGCCAATACATATTTTTTGACATTAAAAAACAAATCAAAAGCCACTTATCATATGAATCATTGTTAAAGTCAGCAGTAATCCACTGTGTAAAATCTCCCTGTAAAGGCGTAGAGGCTAGGGGGCTTAAACCTGGAGCACATTAAATTAGTTCCAGTCTCTCGCGAATAGCCTTTGCCTAGCTTGCTTAGGCAGGCAAAACGGAAACAGGCAGTTTATAACAAGAAGTCTGCTTTAAAAACCATGGGGTTCATTGGAGAAAGATTTATATCCCCCACTTATATAAACATTACAAATGTGGACTGCAAGTAGGAGGGAAACCTTTATCAAAATCTCTTGAAGAGCTTTTTCATTGTGAGTAAAATGGACAGCATGCACTGTTGTTTGAAGATATGCCAGCATTTCGACAATCATCTTTTTCACTGCTTTGCCTGATTAAAATGTAGCATTGTGAAGACTAACCAGACCACCTACTTTTAATTTATTTTCAAGATGAGAGTGTGTTGACATCAAAAGTGGAGCCCAAAAACTCTATGCCAAAGGAGAAAATTATCATTTCAGAATTTGAAAAAAAAATCTATAAAATTCTATAAAGTCTTGGAGTATTGGAATCTGGACATCAGTTCATATCACCTCCTGATTCAAAATGATTTTTATATATAAACACTATCCTAGATATCATGTTGTCTTTAGGATTGTAATAGAACACAGATGAGGCTTGAAATATTTGGTCCAATAAATGAGAAGAGAAAGGCTGAAAGGAAAGATTACCATTTAAGATTAGAGTAGCTATTTATTTGATATTTGACATGTGATTTTAGGCCCATGAGCTAAATTTCTGTTTTCCTCTCATTCAGTTTTATTTCATTTTTAATATATTGAAAATCTACTCTTTTTTTTTTTTGCTCCAATTATGTCTAATTGGAGACACTAAGACCAAATTATCTTTTTTCTTCAGGCGTGTTAACAGTAGCTACTATTTGATGGGTTTTAGTCACAATCCAGTTTTTCTTGGGATTTCTTCAGTCTGTCTGGAAGATAACACATCTGTTTTTAGCATTCTTAGCTGATTCCAAATGTAAGGTTAAAAATCAAGGCCCACTTAAAATGGAACCTTAAAAATCAAGCCAACTGTAAGAAGTGACGTGGTAAAAGCATTTGAAGGACATAACATGAAACCAGGGCCTGTAGGGGTATGGGAGTTAATATCTCAGGGAGCTCAGCCCAGAGGGTCACCTGGAGCTATTTGCCTTCCAGACTCATTTGCCTTGACTGCAAGTAGAGGTAAAGGCAGATTTTTGAAAAGGGAAGTCATTCATTTGTCCTCACCAGGTGTGCAGAACTGGAAGATGTGATTAGGTCCAACATAAAAAAATTGGTGAAATTAATGCTGTCTGACCAATAACATACTACTACTACTACTACTACTACTAATAATAATAATAATTTTAGTGGGTTTCATTTGTTAAGCTCTTTTTATAAGCTATCCACCATGTTAAGTGCTTTACGTATATCATTCTTTTTTTTTTTTTTTTAACCTTGTAATAACTGTATTTTTTAAAAGAAGCTGGGATACAGAGGCTTGGGTCATGTGCTCAAGTCACAACCCTGGCGGTGGCAGAGCTTTTCATTGTACCCTGCCACATGCCATTCTGACTACAGAGCCTGTGCTCTCAGCCTACTTAATCATTCCATGATACACGTTGATTTTTCAGTTTTTAAAGCCACTTGATGTTTCCACATCACATCTGTAACCTATAATTCTGTTAATGTCCAACACTATCCAGTTTAGATCCATGGACTTTCTATCAGCAGCTGTATCTGTACCTATAGCCATGATGCTCATATGACTGGCCCTGAACATGAGAATAAATTCTTTTGTGTTGTGTACTGGGTTAGAGGCAGAAGGGATACAGGATGACTTGGGCTAGAGATCCTCAGGTAGGGATGAAAAGAATTCTTTTGTCAAGGAGGCTAGTCCTCTGTACGGAAGGATTAAGATAAAGGATGATTCTTGTTAATCTGCTACTGTTTGTGATCTGTCCCTCCAAAAAATTAGGTTACCCTAAATCTGTAATATTTTCTAATGAGAGAATTCTAATGTGGAAGGTCTCTAGTTTTAAAGATAAATTGACCTGAAGTTGACGGCAGCAGAGTTCTTAATCATTTACAACTACTACTTCCTTGATTGAGTAAAATTTAGTTCTTCGAGAAATCTGATGTATGTTCATCTATAATATGAAGGAAAGAATATATACTCATGTGTTATTAGGATAGCTTATCATAAAGAATAGCAGTCAGTCTTCAAAAGTAAGGCACAAATGTACCACTAGCAATAACTTATATAATTACAGGTTGTTTTTTTTTTTTTGACCAGTAAGAGGATCGCAACCCTCGGCACGGTGTGGTCCGCACTGCACTCAGCCAGTGAGCACACCGGCCATCCCTATATAGGATCCGAACCTGCGGCCGTTGTTTATTTTGACCAGTAAGAGGATCGCAACCCTCGGCACGGTGTGGTCCGCACTGCACTCAGCCAGTGAGCGCACCGGCCATCCCTATATAGGATCCGAACCTGCGGCCTCGGCGCTACCAGCACCACACTTTCCCGAGTGAGCCATGGGGCCGGTCCTATAATTATAGGTTTTAAAGAGGTTGTGATAATAGTAAATTTCTTCTTTTGTTTTTCTTTACATAATTGAACTAAGCATTCACCAAAAGAAAGAAAATCCCCAAAGTATAAGCTAACCTAGTGGTAGTAGTGAGAGAGGGAAGAGAAAGGGAAGGCAAAGGAGAAAACTCTATGTCTTGTTAGTATGTTCACCTATGAGATAAAGGTATGATTGATAGTTGATGGAAGAAGAAACAAAGTTGTAACTACAGTATTTAAAATTAAGAAGGTAACCAATAGAGAAGCCAAAGTTGTGATATAAAGGTTTGTCTTCTCTATAAGTGTAGGTTATATGTGTGGAGCTAAATTCTAATCTATCATAGCAGAAAGTCAACCGATAATATCAAAAAATGATTTATGAAAGAAGTGGTATAATTATAAGACATTATTTGATGACTTGATGATCTCTAGAGAAACCAAAATCAAATCAACCAGAAGTGGTTTCCCCTGAGAAGCAGGAGCACGCTTGGGAATGGGTGAGGTAGGAGGCTATTGCTTTTCGTTATAAATCATTCTACACTATTTGAATCAAATCTTATGGACCATGTTCATGTTTCACTTTGATAAGAATACCAATTTTTAAAAAACAACAGCGATAGAAACAAAAGAATACTCAAGGTTCTACAATTTCAAAAAATACAAGAAAGAAATATTCCTTTATCTACCTTATTGTACTTTTCTTTTCCCCCGAAGCAAGATATCTGGAAAATTAAGTAGGATACAGCGTGTAAGTAACTGCTCTTGGTTTTGTTTAGTCTCAAAAGTTCCCTTTGTTGGTAAGGTGAGGGTTTCCAGAGAAGACATTTTTCATAATCTGGTTAATTAGGCCAGATTTTTTGATGACTAAATAAACTGACCAATGACCTGTGGACTATTTTGATTAATTTTCAATCCCAAATTACTGAGGTCCATATATTTAAGTGATGGATGTAGTGACATGATGCCTCAAGGACTTCTTAGATTATTTTTATTTTACTTACTACTACCAGAATATACTTGTAGGTCTGTTTCTTTGTAACAGATAATCGCGGCAGCCTTGACTGTCTGAAATCTTAAAGCTGTCTAACCACTTAGGAAGTGCTGTTATGTTCTCTTTGGAGGTGGTGGTAATCCCAGTTTCCTACATACATTTTAGAATCAGCATTTGTCTTAGTTTCTTTTGCAGACTATTTTTGTTCATTTCTTACATTGTTATTCCTAGATAGACTTTCTGGTAATATATATTGTTCCTGAAAACTTGATTTGGTTGAACTTATTTGACCTTAAACTTATCTTTAGTTCTCAGGAAATTTAGTCATTTCCCAGTTTAGCAATCTGACAAGTTAGATGTTATTTATGCTTATAAATTTTTCAAAATAAGGAGATTGTTTTTAATATGTATATTTTGCATTTTCTGAGTATGTACTCTTAGGCTTGATTTCTTTTGTGCTATTAACCATGAATAGATAATCAAACTTTCAAGGTGTATCACCTTTAAAGATTCATATAAGGTGCTTTTGTTTTATAATATTTAACAAATGTTCTATCCTATCTAAATAGTAGCATTTACTGTATGATAACACCTCTTCTATGTATAGCACTCTTACATCTGTTATACCATTTAATCATCACAGCAAATCTGTGAGGAAGGCAAAGGAGGAATCACCATCTCCATTTCATAGATGAGGGGAGAAAGGACTTATAAAGGTGGAAAGCCTCAAACACACACACACACACACACACACACACACACACACACACACACACACACACACACACACATTTTTGAAGCATAAAGACTTTTTTCTCTTGCCTATTTCCAAAGTAGTTGAACTGATTTTTTTTCCTTTAGTTGTGACCAAGCATTTGAACTGTCAGCCAAGAGGTTTCTCTAAATTTGCAGAGAGCAATAAGTTACAGCATAGATAAACACACATTGGAAGTGTTTCTAGAACTATAACCACACAGATCACTAAATCTTCCATAATTAACATTCGTTTCTGTTTTTTCTTTTTGCTGCTGAGATTAAGGTTTTAGCTTTATCCAGTATTGCTTAGTTTTCTTCTTCTTTTTTAAAAAAATACCATTTAACCATTAAGTGTATGATATTCCCTTAAGCTGTTTTCAGTATTTAGTTTAACTTTTCCATTGAACTACTTGAACTGCTTCTATACCTGTAGAACGTGTTGGTTGAAGCTCATTATTGTATGCATTTTCTAAGGAGCACAGTGCAGCCACCATTGAAGATAACACATGTATTTTAGTGTCAGTGGTGTCTGAATGATGAGCAGGAATATCTCCTAATGTTTAATTTTTCTTTTTGGAAAGGATAATTTTTATTATTTTCTTAATTACAGAAACATGTTTATCATTAAAAATTTAGAGAATGTTATATCTTTCCAAAGTCTCCTGTGATTTCATTATCTACAGGTAATCAATGTTAGCATCTTGGTATGCTTCCTTTCAGATCTTTTTTATGTGTACATATATACATACACCCATGGAGGAAAATGAAAGAGAACACATATTAAAGATGGAGGCACTCTTGCTCTCTAGGACTTGGACTGTGTCAGCAGAAATGCAAAAAGACTGGGTCAGCAAGAATTTGCAAGGCTTAACCACAAATCACAGACTTCCTATCTAGTTGCCTAGGAGATGGGGAGGTATGGGAAGGGTTCACAGCTGGCTAAAACATATATAATACATGCCCGTAGACAATAAAGTTGCTTAGCGTGTGTGCTAAGTCCCAGAACTTTGTGTCTGGTTTCTGGTTGCCCACCTCGGTGGCAGCCCCTAGCTCAAGGTGTGCCCTCAGCAGCTCACTTCGCTGCACTCTCTTGGCAGGACTACATGTGGCCCTGCTCCCTGGGGGACTCCTGGCAGAGGCTACATGTAGTCCTGCCTCCTGAGACCCCGAGGACCAAGAGAAATGTGCACACCCACACCTATACACATTTTGTTATTGTTGTTTTAATGAAGATGAAACCATATAACAATGCTGTTCTGGCTTTTTTCATTCACGGCATTAAATACCTTCCATGAGATGACAGCATTCATAGTTTTGTAAAGATACTGTAATTTACTATTCTTGTTGGATGACTAGGTTATGTACACTTTTGTACTCTTATAAACAAGGCTGCAGTTTATATCTTTACACATAGCAATGATTATTTCCTTGGTATAAATGCCTAGATTTCCCAGGTGAAAATGTATGTGCATTTTAAGGCTTTTGATGGATATTGACAAAATGCCTTCTGAAATATGCCAATTTAAGCTCTCTGCAAAGCTCTGTAAGCATGCCCTTGCTTCAGAACTTCATCAGTATTGCTGATTTAATAAGCAAAAAACATCTTAATACCTTCTAATTACTTAAATAAGATAGATGTTTTTTCATGTTTGTTATTTTATTTGTATATATTAATACATTACAAAGTGCTAAATTTTGCTTTCTTATTTTTTTCTATTGAGGTTTTTATCTCTTTGTCAATTTGTAATAGCTATTCATGTATTTGGGGTATCAATCTTTTTTCCTCCTGTTTGTCATTTGATATTTATTTGTTTATTGATATTTTTTAGAGCATAAGTATTATTTTTATACAGCCAAATCTATCTTTTTGTTCTTTAGTTTGTTTTTAAACATTTATGGAAGACATTATGTTGGGCATCGTGTTAAGAACTTTACCATTATCTCATTCATTCCCTCCTAACACCTGTATGAGTTAGGTATTGTTATCATCCCCATTTTACAGATGAAGAAACTGACTCCACAAATTGGGAATTGAATCCATGCACCCTGACTCAGAGCTGGCCCTCTTGACCATTGATTTAATTCCTCTCTTGCATGATTGTGCTTTTAGTGTCATGTTTAGACCCTTCACCTCTCAAAACAATGCAAACATTCACCTGTATTTTCTTTCAGTATAATTATGGTTTAATGTTTACCTAATATTTAAATGTTTTATCCTATAATCTCTGGAATCTGTTTTGTTCTCTCATCTGCAGACACAGAGAATAATTGTTTATTGCTTTTTATTGATGACTCTTTGTTTTTAAAGCTGCTGCTAAATTCCTTTCTTCTTTTTTCCCATATTAATGCTAGTGTTAGTTCACCAAATATTTTCCGGATATGTTCTTTGTGCAAGAAGCTCTGCTAGGCATTATAGAGATACAAAAATGAGTAAGACAATGTCTGCCTTTCAGAAACTTGTGATATAATGACAAGAAAGAGAAATGTTCATAAAGAACTTTTGGGTGAACTATGATAAATCTTATAAGAGAAATACACATAATACAGTGGGAAAAGGGAGAAGCAGAAAATAATTTGAACTGGTGGAGGAGAGGGGAGTAAATAAAGAAGAACTTGTGAGGAAGTGAAATTTAAACCAGACCTTGGAAGGATAGGAAAGACTACTATAAAATGGCCATTATAATAGAACCACCTCATAGGGCTGTTGTAAAAATCAAATAAGTTAATACATGTACAGTGTGTGGAATAGTGCCTGGCATGCTGTCAAGAGCTAAGGCAGTGTTATGATTGTTTCAAAATCTTGAAAAGTGCTGGTTGTAGAATAAATATTACCTGGTAGATTTTCAGTTACATATCAGAGTATCCCTCTTGATTTTTTGTGTTAGTAGTTGCTGGTTTGTATGTTTCACAGTTTTTAGCCTTGCTTTTACAAAGCTTTTCATGTTGCATTTGAAGGAGGGCAGGATGTTTCTGAAGGAAAATAAATTTAATTAACTTGGACCCAAGTTTTGTTAACTTTCATATATAATGCTATTATTTTGAAAGTTGTTTATTTGTTGCAAATTAATCTTAGAAAGTGGTTTAATTAAGAAAGTCTGACAGTCTCAGTTATAGATTGTAATCAGTTAAATTTAAATATCTTCGAACAGTGGTGTGTGTGTGTGTTGTGTGTGTTTTATTACTCTTAGTAACTAAAACAGTAGCTTCAAATAATATATTGGAGTAATTTCAGTTTAATTCAGACAATGAATAGAATTTTTAAAAACCATGTTTGATATTTTTGCTTTTGGCCTCTTTGGGTGCTTCAAGAACTCTCCTGATTGGAGGCAGGCCCCTGCCTGGGAATAACAGTCAGCATCAGAGATTAAGGAGCAGGAAGATTGGAGCCCAGAATGGGAATTTGAGAGCAGCACTATATAGCAGTCTGAAACCTGGGACTGGGACTAGGTAGGTCAAATGGATGATGACTGCTAAGCCCTGCCCCATTTCACCTTGAGAAAAAAACCTATCCCCCAGGGCTTGGGAGAGAGCAGGTTATGCAGAAGATCAACGTTGGTGGACTAAAGGCTCGTTGCAGCTCTTAATGATCGTTAACATTTATGGTACCATAGAGTACCATAGTACTCTAGACTATAGATTTCTCATAGACACAATGAGAAACCAGACCAGCTCCCTTATTCTTCTCTTCTTTCTACCCATACCCATCAGAACCATCACTTCCTTCCTCACTACAACCAGTTTTCCTTGTATTTTACAGAGTTGGAGAGAAAAACACAGGATTGCTACTAGTCCATTTGGTACCTTTATAGGAATAAGAAAAGGCTTTCCTTCCTCAAGACACTTCAGTGCTTCCGCCAGAAAATTATGATAATCAGTATGCAAATCTACAATGTCTATGATTTGAATTGTGCCTCTTGAGATGTACAGTATACAACCATATGGTATAGCCCTTGAAAAAAGGTTGCATACTGGGAGAGAAGAGAAGAAAAATTATGAAGGCCATTTTGAAGAGGGCTTTGTAGTCTTTTATCCCCCCACATAACTTCACCTATCCTATCTTCCAGTAGAGATGAAATTGGCATTTTGGACTGCACAGTTCTTTGTTATGTAGGAATGTCTTGGGCACTGAAGGATATTTACTGTCCCTGGCCCCACTTTCTACCTCCTATACTAAATATCACTGTAGTGCTCCCCAGTTATTGTGTCAACCAAAAACACCCCACCCCCATTTTCAGATGTCTCCTAAAAGAACAATATCTAGAGGGGACAGTATCATTCAGGTTGAGAACCTCTACCCTGCCCTCCCAGTACTAATCCTTCATTCTCGAAGATACCATATATAAAGGCTCATCCTTCTAGACCTATTTTCTATGTCAACTCCTCTGGGATGTCTTTTCTCTAGAGAGAATTGATCCCTCCTCTGTGCTCCTATATAGTACCTGTTAGGGAAAATACCACACTGCATTGTGGTTGGGTTTGAGAACCTGTCTCTTTATGCACCCCCCCATTAGACTTTGAAGTTGGGGATAATATTGTCTCCCTGATTTCCACAGAGCCTAGCACAGTCTCTGGAACATCCTAGGAAGCTTTTCTCCCCTTTCTCTACAAGGTCAACTATGTTTTTAAATCTCAAAATCTTATTTTCATTTATGAGATAAGTTTCATTCATAGTTTTGTAAAGATATTACATAAAATATAACCTCATTATATTGAAGTGAAATAAACAAAGAAAGATAGAGGTTATCATCATTCAAAGCAGCTGGGAGTTACTTCTATAACATACCTAAATTTTAGTTTCCTATTAAGGAGCATTTTCAAGGATGCCAGGGTGTTGGTTTGCTGGTGCAAAATATTATTCTAGGTCAAAATTGCCATGGTTCACTACTGCCCAAGGGATTAAGATAAGATGTTTTGGTATGGTTGCTATATAGGTTACTTAACTTAAATTTAATATTGCAAAAGATTATCATTTTAAGAGAGTTTTGTTACTGTCTATATTTCCCTTTGGGTTGAGTGAACCCTGTAAGTGACTAAAGTAAGTGAGGAATATTTTTCTTTCTTATCACTCTATTATGTGTGAGAGTCAATTAACTATTGGTAATGCTCACTGGCTCCTATTTAGGGAGAGTATTTTTATATTTCATTTGGTTTGTTTTAAAGTTTTGGGTTTTCTAGCAAAGAGATGAATCAAATTCATCACAATAAATCCATCTACAAACAGAATGCTTGCTCACCAGCAAAGTTAATTTCTTATAGCTGCTAGAGAGATTGTTTCATAGGTGGCCAGGGTACATGAGAGCAAGTAAAAAGTTCCTAAGCTTCCACAAGGACTCATAAAAAATAAGGTTTGTTCTTTCTGCATGTCACTTTTGCCATTTGACATGAAGCAAATAATTAATGTAAAAGTGAGGGATTTATGAGTTGAGTTACCTGTTGCCAACAGCTTGCTTTCACACTAGCCATCTGACAAGGGCTTTGGACAAACAGAGCAGATAATAGTTCAGTTAATTAGGGTACCTCTTAGGCTTCTATACTAAATAGACCTTAAAATACAGGAGACGTAAGCAAGATAGAAATTTTATTCTCTCTTTTTTTTAAAAAAAAAAAAAA